>NC_080717.1:9021803-9176803 GCF_019097595.1 Hemibagrus wyckioides | reverse complement strand
TGTACGATGTAGATGACTCCGTTTCTTTTCTTTTTTTATTTGATTTATTTTAAAGTCACTCATTCGCGTCTCAGTTTGCTGTTGGGTGGAGAGAACAACCGCTTCATCCATATCAAACTTTCTGTCTCACCACCTGCAACCCACACGCGCCTCTCCACCTCTTGGGATTACTAACACTTAATGACATCTTACTCTGCTTAATTTGACAAAATATTTAAACAGGCACGTTGCACGCTGCATCTTAGCTTCTTGCTTTATTTTCATGCCACATCAATAAAACACTTGACATACAGCAGATTGCTGCGAGAGAAAGTAAGGTGTCTTTGAACAGGCTATTACCACTTCATCCACATATACTTTTCTTGCTTCAATTATTACTTCGTTAAAAACAATTCAGAGCAACAATTTAAATGCCGCAACAACTACAAGAGCCACATGTCTGCTCTCTTCTTCTTTGTTCAGGAGTTGGACGCATTACCGCCACCAGCTGAACTGGAGAGAGGGGCCGGCTTCCAACGCGAGCCAGTGAGAGAGCGCGTGAGTGCGTGCGCTCTCTCTCTCTCTCTCTCTCTCTCTCTCTGCGTTTACGGCATTTGCTAGACGAGTCTATCAAAGGGGATTTTACACAAGTGCTTGAATTGGAAACTTCAGAACATATCTAGAAATAAAGAACACTGTACACAATCTGAACAAACCTGCAACATCCAATTGTTTGTTGGAGCATCTAAGACGCTCATGTGATAAGTGCAAATGCTACTACTACGACTGTTACGGACAGGAATCATAGTAGTAGTAGTAGCAGTAGTAAGAAAAATAATTAAAAATAATAACGAAATACACGAATAAAAGAATAATCACGAGATTGGTATCATCAAGAAATGTGACTATGATATCTGCTACGTGAAGTCCGTCCATTCTAGAAACATACAGCCTCCGAAATAAATAACTTTATGTAAAAAAAAGTTTCTAAATTAGAAAATAGAATAATAATTGTAGTTTAAAGGAATATGCGAGTGACTGTTTGAATGAATGAATGAATGAATGAATGAATGAATGAATGAATGAATGAAGTGGAAAATAAATAAGGTAGGGATAATTCAGTGATTTGAGCATGAATTTGTGTCGAGGTGATTGATTGCTTGTTGATTTTGTCACATGTGTCTCTGTGTGTGATCTCTGTGTAGTAATAAATGAATGCAAGTTGAAGGTGTTTTTGAGTTTGAAAAGTTGCAGTAGAGACTTTTGACGGTGAAAAAGCTTACAGCACCTGGTATTCCCAGGCGGTCTCCCATCCAAGTACTAACCAGGCCCGACCCTGCTTAGCTTCCGAGATCGGACGAGATCGGGCGTTCTCAGGGTGGTATGGCCGTAAGCGAGAAAGCAGTTTCAATAAGGGCTCTTTATAGTGTACGATGTAGATGACTCCGTTTCTTTTCTTTTCTTTTTTTCTTTTATTTATTTTAAAGTCACTCATTCGCGTCTCAGTTTGCTGTTGGGTGGAGAGAACAACCGCTTCATCCATATCAAACTTTCTGTCTCACCACCTGCAACCCACACGCGCCTCTCCACCTCTTGGGATTACTAACACTTAATGACATCTTACTCTGCTTAATTTGACAAAATATTTAAACAGGCACGTTGCACGCTGCATCTCAGCTTCTTGCTTTATTTTCATGCCACATCAATAAAACACTTGACATAAGACAGAAGATTGCTGCGAGAGAAAGTAAGGTGTTTTTGAACAGGCTATTACCACTTCATCCACAAATACTTTTCTTGCTTCAATTATTACTTCGTTAAAAACAATTCAGAGCAACAATTTAAATGCCGCAACAACTACAAGAGCCACATGTCTGCTCTCTTCTTCTTTGTTCAGGAGTTGGACGCATTACCGCCACCAGCTGAACTGGAGAGAGGGGCCGGCTTCCAACGCGAGCGAGTGAGAGAGCGCGTGAGTGCGTGCGCTCTCTCTCTCTCTCTCTCTCTCTCTCTCTGCGTTTACAGCATTTGCTAGACGAGTCTATCAAAGGGGATTTTACACAAGTGCTTGAATTGGAAACTTCAGAACATATCTAGAAATAAAGAACACTGTACACAATCTGAACAAACCTGCAACATCCAATTGTTTGTTGGAGCATCTAAGACGCTCATGTTATAAGTGCAAATGCTACTACTACGACTGTTACGGACAGGAATCATAGTAGTAGTAGTAGCAGTAGTAAGAAAAATAATTAAAAATAATAACGAAATACACGAATAAAAGAATAATCACGAGATTGGTATCATCAAGAAATGTGACTATGATATCTGCTACGTGAAGTCCGTCCATTCTAGAAACATACACCCTCCGAAATAAATAACTTTATGTAAAAAAAAGTTTCTTAATAAGAAAATAGAATAATAATTGTAGTTTAAAGGAATATGCGAGTGATTGTTTGAATGAATAAATGAATGAATGAATGAATGAATGAATGAATGAATGAATGAATGAAGTGCAAAATAAATAAGGTAGGGATAATTCTGTGATTTGAGCATGAATTTGTGTCGAGGTGATTGATTGCTTGTTGATTTTGTCACATGTGTCTCTGTGTGTGATCTCTGTGTAGTAATAAATGAATGCAAGTTGAAGGTGTTTTTGAGTTTGAAAAGTTGCAGTAGAGACTTTTGACGGTGAAAAAGCTTACAGCACCTGGTATTCCCAGGCGGTCTCCCATCCAAGTACTAACCAGGCCCGACCCTGCTTAGCTTCCGAGATCGGACGAGATCGGGCGTTCTCAGGGTGGTATGGCCGTAAGCGAGAGAGCACTTTCAATAAGGGCTCTTTATAGTGTACGATGTAGATGACTCCGTTTCTTTTCTTTTTTTATTTGATTTATTTTAAAGTCACTCATTCGCGTCTCAGTTTGCTGTTGGGTGGAGAGAACAACCGCTTCATCCATATCAAACTTTCTGTCTCACCACCTGCAACCCACACGCGCCTCTCCACCTCTTGGGATTACTAACACTTAATGACATCTTACTCTGCTTAATTTGACAAAATATTTAAACAGGCACGTTGCACGCTGCATCTTAGCTTCTTGCTTTATTTTCATGCCACATCAATAAAACACTTGACATACAGCAGATTGCTGCGAGAGAAAGTAAGGTGTCTTTGAACAGGCTATTACCACTTCATCCACATATACTTTTCTTGCTTCAATTATTACTTCGTTAAAAACAATTCAGAGCAACAATTTAAATGCCGCAACAACTACAAGAGCCACATGTCTGCTCTCTTCTTCTTTGTTCAGGAGTTGGACGCATTACCGCCACCAGCTGAACTGGAGAGTGGGGCCGGCTTCCAACGCGAGCGAGTGAGAGAGCGCGTGAGTGCGTGCGCTCTCTCTCTCTCTCTCTCTCTCTCTCTCTCTGCGTTTACAGCATTTGCTAGACGAGTCTATCAAAGGGGATTTTACACAAGTGCTTGAATTGGAAACTTCAGAACATATCTAGAAATAAAGAACACTGTACACAATCTGAACAAACCTGCAACATCCAATTGTTTGTTGGAGCATCTAAGACGCTCATGTTATAAGTGCAAATGCTACTACTACGACTGTTACGGACAGGAATCATAGTAGTAGTAGTAGCAGTAGTAAGAAAAATAATTAAAAATAATAACGAAATACACGAATAAAAGAATAATCACGAGATTGGTATCATCAAGAAATGTGACTATGATATCTGCTACGTGAAGTCCGTCCATTCTAGAAACATACACCCTCCGAAATAAATAACTTTATGTAAAAAAAAGTTTCTAAATTAGAAAATAGAATAATAATTGTAGTTTAAAGGAATATGCGAGTGATTGTTTGAATGAATGAATGAATGAATGAATGAATGAATGAATGAATGAATGAATGAAGTGGAAAATAAATAAGGTAGGGATAATTCTGTGATTTGAGCATGAATTTGTGTCGAGGTGATTGATTGCTTGTTGATTTTGTCACATGTGTCTCTGTGTGTGATCTCTGTGTAGTAATAAATGAATGCAAGTTGAAGGTGTTTTTGAGTTTGAAAAGTTGCAGTAGAGACTTTTGACGGTGAAAAAGCTTACAGCACCTGGTATTCCCAGGCGGTCTCCCATCCAAGTACTAACCAGGCCCGACCCTGCTTAGCTTCCGAGATCGGACGAGATCGGGCGTTCTCAGGGTGGTATGGCCGTAAGCGAGAGAGCACTTTCAATAAGGGCTCTTTATAGTGTACGATGTAGATGACTCCGTTTCTTTTCTTTTTTTATTTGATTTATTTTAAAGTCACTCATTCGCGTCTCAGTTTGCTGTTGGGTGGAGAGAACAACCGCTTCATCCATATCAAACTTTCTGTCTCACCACCTGCAACCCACACGCGCCTCTCCACCTCTTGGGATTACTAACACTTAATGACATCTTACTCTGCTTAATTTGACAAAATATTTAAACAGGCACGTTGCACGCTGCATCTTAGCTTCTTGCTTTATTTTCATGCCACATCAATAAAACACTTGACATACAGCAGATTGCTGCGAGAGAAAGTAAGGTGTCTTTGAACAGGCTATTACCACTTCATCCACATATACTTTTCTTGCTTCAATTATTACTTCGTTAAAAACAATTCAGAGCAACAATTTAAATGCCGCAACAACTACAAGAGCCACATGTCTGCTCTCTTCTTCTTTGTTCAGGAGTTGGACGCATTACCGCCACCAGCTGAACTGGAGAGAGGGGCCGGCTTCCAACGCGAGCGAGTGAGAGAGCGCGTGAGTGCGTGCGCTCTCTCTCTCTCTCTCTCTCTCTCTCTCTCTCTCTCTCTCTGCGTTTACAGCATTTGCTAGACGAGTCTATCAAAGGGGATTTTACACAAGTGCTTGAATTGGAAACTTCAGAACATATCTAGAAATAAAGAACACTGTACACAATCTGAACAAACCTGCAACATCCAATTGTTTGTTGGAGCATCTAAGACGCTCATGTTATAAGTGCAAATGCTACTACTACGACTGTTACGGACAGGAATCATAGTAGTAGTAGTAGCAGTAGTAAGAAAAATAATTAAAAATAATAACGAAATACACGAATAAAAGAATAATCACGAGATTGGTATCATCAAGAAATGTGACTATGATATCTGCTACGTGAAGTCCGTCCATTCTAGAAACATACACCCTCCGAAATAAATAACTTTATGTAAAAAAAAGTTTCTAAATTAGAAAATAGAATAATAATTGTAGTTTAAAGGAATATGCGAGTGACTGTTTGAATGAATGAATGAATGAATGAATGAATGAATGAATGAATGAATGAATGAATGAATAAATAAATAAATAAGGTAGGGATAATTCTGTGATTTGAGCATGAATTTGTGTCGAGGTGATTGATTGCTTGTTGATTTTGTCACATGTGTCTCTGTGTGTGATCTCTGTGTAGTAATAAATGAATGCAAGTTGAAGGTGTTTTTGAGTTTGAAAAGTTGCAGTAGAGACTTTTGACGGTGAAAAAGCTTACAGCACCTGGTATTCCCAGGCGGTCTCCCATCCAAGTACTAACCAGGCCCGACCCTGCTTAGCTTCCGAGATCGGACGAGATCGGGCGTTCTCAGGGTGGTATGGCCGTAAGCGAGAGAACAGTTTCAATAAGGGCTCTTTATAGTGTACGATGTAGATGACTCCGTTTCTTTTCTTTTCTTTTTTTATTTGATTTATTTTAAAGTCACTCATTCGCGTCTCAGTTTGCTGTTGGGTGGAGAGAACAACCGCTTCATCCATATCAAACTTTCTGTCTCACCACCTGCAACCCACACGCGCCTCTCCACCTCTTGGGATTACTAACACTTAATGACATCTTACTCTGCTTAATTTGACAAAATATTTAAACAGGCACGTTGCACGCTGCATCTTAGCTTCTTGCTTTATTTTCATGCCACATCAATAAAACACTTGACATAACACAGCAGATTGCTGCGAGAGAAAGTAAGGTGTCTTTGAACAGGCTATTACCACTTCATCCACAAAAACTTTTCTTGCTTCAATTATTACTTCGTTAAAAACAATTCAGAGCAACAATTTAAATGCCGCAACAACTACAAGAGCCACATGTCTGCTCTCTTCTTCTTTGTTCAGGAGTTGGACGCATTACCGCCACCAGCTGATCTGGAGAGTGGGGCCGGCTTCCAACGCGAGCGAGTGAGAGAGCGCGTGAGTGCGTGCGCGCTCTCTCTCTCTCTCTCTCTCTCTGCGTTTACAGCATTTGCTAGACGAGTCTATCAAAGGGGATTTTACACAAGTGCTTGAATTGGAAACTTCAGAACATATCTAGAAATAAAGAACACTGTACACAATCTGAACAAACCTGCAACATCCAATTGTTTGTTGGAGCATCTAAGACGCTCATGTTATAAGTGCAAATGCTACTACTACGACTGTTACGGACAGGAATCATAGTAGTAGTAGTAGCAGTAGTAAGAAAAATAATTAAAAATAATAACGAAATACACGAATAAAAGAATAATCACGAGATTGGTATCATCAAGAAATGTGACTATGATATCTGCTACGTGAAGTCCGTCCATTCTAGAAACATACACCCTCCGAAATAAATAACTTTATGTAAAAAAAAGTTTCTTAATAAGAAAATAGAATAATAATTGTAGTTTAAAGGAATATGCGAGTGATTGTTTGAATGAATGAATGAATGAATGAATGAATGAATGAATGAATGAATGAATGAAGTGGAAAATGAATAAGGTAGGGATAATTCTGTGATTTGAGCATGAATTTGTGTCGAGGTGATTGATTGCTTGTTGATTTTGTCACATGTGTCTCTGTGTGTGATCTCTGTGTAGTAATAAATGAATGCAAGTTGAAGGTGTTTTTGAGTTTGAAAAGTTGCAGTAGAGACTTTTGACGGTGAAAAAGCTTACAGCACCTGGTATTCCCAGGCGGTCTCCCATCCAAGTACTAACCAGGCCCGACCCTGCTTAGCTTCCGAGATCGGACGAGATCGGGCGTTCTCAGGGTGGTATGGCCGTAAGCGAGAAAGCAGTTTCAATAAGGTCTCTTTATAGTGTACGATGTAGATGACTCCGTTTCTTTTCTTTTCTTTTTTTATTTGATTTATTTTAAAGTCACTCATTCGCGTCTCAGTTTGCTGTTGGGTGGAGAGAACAACCGCTTCATCCATATCAAACTTTCTGTCTCACCACCTGCAACCCACACGCGCCTCTCCACCTCTTGGGATTACTAACACTTAATGACATCTTACTCTGCTTAATTTGACAAAATATTTAAACAGGCACGTTGCACGCTGCATCTCAGCTTCTTGCTTTATTTTCATGCCACATCAATAAAACACTTGACATAAGACAGAAGATTGCTGCGAGAGAAAGTAAGGTGTCTTTGAACAGGCTATTACCACTTCATCCACAAATACTTTTCTTGCTTCAATTATTACTTCGTTAAAAACAATTCAGAGCAACAATTTAAATGCCGCAACAACTACAAGAGCCACATGTCTGCTCTCTTCTTCTTTGTTCAGGAGTTGGACGCATTACCGCCACCAGCTGAACTGGAGAGTGGGGCCGGCTTCCAACGCGAGCGAGTGAGAGAGCGCGTGAGTGCGTGCGCTCTCTCTCTCTCTCTCTCTCTCTCTCTCTCTCTGCGTTTACAGCATTTGCTAGACGAGTCTATCAAAGGGGATTTTACACAAGTGCTTGAATTGGAAACTTCAGAACATATCTAGAAATAAAGAACACTGTACACAATCTGAACAAACCTGCAACATCCAATTGTTTGTTGGAGCATCTAAGACGCTCATGTTATAAGTGCAAATGCTACTACTACGACTGTTACGGACAGGAATCATAGTAGTAGTAGTAGCAGTAGTAAGAAAAATAATTAAAAATAATAACGAAATACACGAATAAAAGAATAATCACGAGATTGGTATCATCAAGAAATGTGACTATGATATCTGCTACGTGAAGTCCGTCCATTCTAGAAACATACACCCTCCGAAATAAATAACTTTATGTAAAAAAAAGTTTCTTTATAAGAAAATAGAATAATAATTGTAGTTTAAAGGAATATGCGAGTGATTGTTTGAATGAATGAATGAATGAATGAATGAATGAATGAAGTGGAAAATAAATAAGGTAGGGATAATTCTGTGATTTGAGCATGAATTTGTGTCGAGGTGATTGATTGCTTGTTGATTTTGTCACATGTGTCTCTGTGTGTGATCTCTGTGTAGTAATAAATGAATGCAAGTTGAAGGTGTTTTTGAGTTTGAAAAGTTGCAGTAGAGACTTTTGACGGTGAAAAAGCTTACAGCACCTGGTATTCCCAGGCGGTCTCCCATCCAAGTACTAACCAGGCCCGACCCTGCTTAGCTTCCGAGATCGGACGAGATCGGGCGTTCTCAGGGTGGTATGGCCGTAAGCGAGAGACTTTCAATAAGGGCTCTTTATAGTGTACGATGTAGATGACTCCGTTTCTTTTCTTTTCTTTTTTTATTTGATTTATTTTAAAGTCACTCATTCGCGTCTCAGTTTGCTGTTGGGTGGAGAGAACAACCGCTTCATCCATATCAAACTTTCTGTCTCACCACCTGCAACCCACACGCGCCTCTCCACCTCTTGGGATTACTAACACTTAATGACATCTTACTCTGCTTAATTTGACAAAATATTTAAACAGGCACGTTGCACGCTGCATCTTAGCTTCTTGCTTTATTTTCATGCCACATCAATAAAACACTTGACATAAGACAGCAGATTGCTGCGAGAGAAAGTAAGGTGTCTTTGAACAGGCTATTACCACTTCATCCACAAATACTTTTCTTGCTTCAATTATTACTTCGTTAAAAACAATTCAGAGCAACAATTTAAATGCCGCAACAACTACAAGAGCCACATGTCTGCTCTCTTCTTCTTTGTTCAGGAGTTGGACGCATTACCGCCACCAGCTGAACTGGAGAGTGGGGCCGGCTTCCAACGCGAGCCAGTGAGAGAGCGCGTGAGTGCGTGCGCTCTCTCTCTCTCTCTCTCTCTCTCTCTGCGTTTACAGCATTTGCTAGACGAGTCTATCAAAGGGGATTTTACACAAGTGCTTGAATTGGAAACTTCAGAACATATCTAGAAATAAAGAACACTGTACACAATCTGAACAAACCTGCAACATCCAATTGTTTGTTGGAGCATCTAAGACGCTCATGTTATAAGTGCAAATGCTACTACTACGACTGTTACGGACAGGAATCATAGTAGTAGTAGTAGCAGTAGTAAGAAAAATAATTAAAAATAATAACGAAATACACGAATAAAAGAATAATCACGAGATTGGTATCATCAAGAAATGTGACTATGATATCTGCTACGTGAAGTCCGTCCATTCTAGAAACATACACCCTCCGAAATAAATAACTTTATGTAAAAAAAAGTTTCTTTATAAGAAAATAGAATAATAATTGTATTTTAAAGGAATATGCGAGTGATTGTTTGAATGAATGAATGAATGAATGAATGAATGAATGAATGAAGTGGAAAATAAATAAGGTAGGGATAATTCTGTGATTTGAGCATGAATTTGTGTCGAGGTGATTGATTGCTTGTTGATTTTGTCAGATGTGTCTCTGTGTGTGATCTCTGTGTAGTGATAAATGAATGCAAGTTGAAGGTGTTTTTGAGTTTGAAAAGTTGCAGTAGAGACTTTTGACGGTGAAAAAGCTTACAGCACCTGGTATTCCCAGGCGGTCTCCCATCCAAGTACTAACCAGGCCCGACCCTGCTTAGCTTCCGAGATCGGGCGTTTTTTTTTTTTTTTTTTTTTTTATTAATTGAAAACTTTTCATATTATCCATTTACAGCACATAGCTTGATTACAATTTACATAAGTATTTAATAACCTTTTGATGTACATTTTATAAAAGGATTGTCTTTCACAACCATTTTCTGAAAATCATCTAATTTGTTATTCATTTTAAAATATTGATACATCGCATCAATTGTTTGTTGCATCTTTGCCATAAAAATTGTCCAGACGTTTACTTCTACCCTTTTGTGTTTTACAACATTTCTTCTAATCCATATTGAATACTTAGCCACAGCTATTATAAGGTTTAAAAAATATGTGGTACAGATCCTGGTGCATGATCCAAATAGAAACAACATTTCCCAATCTTTCTGTGTCATTTGTTCTTTCCATTTCTCTTTTAACATATCCTTTACCATTATCCTTTACCAATTTTACTCATAAAATTTGTTAATTTTTCAAAGTAAAAAAATAAATGCAACCACCCTTCAACTGTTATGTTACACACACTGCATATCGCATCATCCTCTAATCCAATTTTACACAATCTCATTTCTGTTAGTAAGCAGTTATGTCTTTGCATGTAATTAAAATTCTCTAAAACAGGTTCCATATATTTTAGTCTTACATTTCTCCATATATGCTTCTCATTCAAAGCTTGGTATCTTTGTTTCCAGTAGCTATTCGCAGTTGACTTTACAAAAGCAATTTCTCTAAAATATCCATAAAATTCAATGAGTTTCCCTTCATTAAAGCACACCATTTCTCCCTTTTCTTTCTTTAAGAAAACCTTTGGATATTCTATTTTCCCTTCTATCTGCTCTTGTTCATTTATTCTTTTAATCCAGTCTTTCGGTATAGCATTCAACAGTTGTTCATATTGCTTTTTTATTGTGTCTTTTTTGACAATTTCACCGATTTCTACCATAGCATCCCCTTCCACCTGTACCGGTAAAAACCCCTCTATTATTTCGTATAGAACGTCTTTCACTTGCCTTAATCCTCCATCCCACCATTTCTTGTAATATATCGTGTTGTTTTCATTCCGTATATTCTGATTTAAAAATAGTGGTTGGTCTAACAATTGTTTTCTCCCTATGGGCTCTATTTTAATGTTACTCTGGAACTCTCCCCAAGCATTTAATACTTCCCTATAAAAACAGGGTAACATGTTTACCATGTGGCCTTTGGCTTTCATCCATAAAATGTTTTCTCCCATATTAAAATCCCCACTCTTTCTTAGATAAAACCTCATCACTTCCTTCCACATTGCTGTATTTTCTTTGTCTAAAAACCTCTTTACCGTTTTCACTCTCAAACTTTTCATTCTGATAAAAGGATCTAAAAGCCCTAATCCCCCCTCTTCTCTCCTTCCAATAAGCGTGTCATATGCTATTTTGACTCTTCCTTTGCCCCATAAAAAATTTAAAACAATCTGTTTAATTCTTGTGTAAACTTTCAAGGGCAATGGTGTCACATTCGATACATACCAGATTTTGGATAACATTAACACATTTGTTACTAGAACTTTACCATTTATTGTTAAATTTCGACTCTCCCAGAATTTTAGTCGTTTTTCTATTCCTCCTACAGTGCTCTCCCAGGTTATTTCATTTGCCCTGTTTGCATCTGGTCCAATTACTATCCCTAGGATTTTTATCTCTTCTTCCTGCTTAAAATCGATTTGTTCTGGTAGGGAATCTGCTATTCCAATTGTCAGGCCTTTGCTTTTTTCAAAATTTATTTTTGCTCCTGATCCTCTACAGTACATATTTAATAATACCCTTTCAATGCTTTTTAGGTCTTCGACCATAATCGTGGTATCATCAGCATACTGGTATATTGATTCAGTTCTTTCACTGTGTTCTATTGATATACCTTTGATCTCCTCATCAGCTTTCATTGCTAGACCACGTGGTTCGGCTACCAAAGTGTACAATAGAGCCGACAGTGGACATCCTTGTCTAATTGATCTTGTGGGTTTAAAATACTCTGTTAAAAATCCATTACATTTCACACATGTTAAAACATCAAAATAAAGGATTTTTATCCATCTTCTAAAATTATTTCCAAAACCAAATTCTCTCAGTATGTTATGCATATATTAGTATGTTCAACCCTGTCAAAGGCCTTTTCTAGATCAAGGCTTATTAGGTATCCCCCGCTCCCTTTTTCTTTCATATATGTTATTGTATCTATTATACTGCAAAGTGTGTCAGCTATGTCCCTTCCTTGTACTGCATATGCTTGTGTAGTGGTTATAATTTGGGGTAATACATATTTCAGTCTGTTTGCTAAAATCTTTGTTAGAATTTTAAAATCATTGTTTAGCATTGATATTGGTCTATAATTTTTAAGATCAGCTGTCTTTCCTTTTTTCTTATATATTAATTTGATCATGCCAGTTTTCATTGTTTCACTTAATTCTTTCTTGTTATATACTTCTTCATAAATTAATTTTAATATTGGTACCAACTGTTGCTTGAATTTTTTATAAAATTCATTTGTTAGTCCATCTGTCCCTGGACGTTTCCCTGTATTCAGTTGACTTATAGCTATATCTATTTCCTCTTCACTTATTTCTTGATCACACATTTCTTTGTTCTCTTCTGTTACTTTTGTTTTAATGTGTCTCAATAAAAATTCTTCATCTTCTTGATTTATTCCTCTACTTGTAAACATATCCTCATAGTATTCTTTCACCATTTTCAGAACATTTTCTTTCCCTCTCTCTTCTTCACCTTTTTTGTTTAGCACCTCTTTGATCACATTTGCTTTTTGTCTGTTTTTCTCCAGGTTAAAAAAAAAAGTTGTACTCTTTTCCCCTTCTACCGCATATCTTACTTTACTTCTCAGTATTAATCCTCTACACTTTTCTTCTTCTATTTGCTTTATCTTGTCTTCTAGTACTATTATTTTCCCCATTGTTCCCTCATTTCCAGTTTCCTCTAATTCTTTTAGTTCCTTCTCTAGCTCTTTCCTTACTTCTTTTTCCTCTCGTCTTTTAATTTTTTGTGTACGTGTACTATGTTCTATAGAATATTTTTTAATTTCATATTTTACGTTATCCCACCATATTCTTTTGTCTTCCAAGAACAATTTATTTTTCAAATTCCATTTAATTAAGTCTTTTATTCTCTCACAATATACTCTGTCATTTAAAATACTTGTGTTGAGAACCCACATTCCTGGGCCTCTCTCTACTTCATCAAAATCCAATTCCATGAATAAATAATTATGATCACTGAATCCTGCTTCTTTATAAAATACATTCCTTGTTATGTTTTCTACCTTCTTTGTACAGAGGACTAGGTCTATCCGACATTGTTTAATTAAACCTTGCACTTTTTGTCTTCTCGAGTATTCCCTTTTCGTTCTATTTCGTTCCCTCCATACATCAACAAATTTAAACTGTTCCATTAATGTCTTCAACTCATCTCGCCCTTTATCTGTTTTAAAAACCATAGCGTTTCCAATATCTAATTTAGATAGCGCTATATTGAAATCGCCGATTAAAATAACATTCTTCCACCCATCAATTGTTGTCATTATTTTCCTAAAGAAACTGACCTTTTCTTTTTCTTCATTAGGTGCATGTATGTTGTACAGAATTATTTTATTATCATTTTGTGTTAGGTCTATTGCTATACCTTTCCCCACATCGTCATTAAAAATTACTCTTTCTTTTTCGCATATGTTCCTTTTAATTAACACCGCCACCCCTCTTCCTTGTTTTTCCTTCCCGTTATTGCAATGTATATTTCCATCCCATATGTTTCTACATTTTTTAACACTTTCTTCATCCCAATATGTCTCCTGTAAGCACACTATTTCAGCTGTTCCAGCATTTGTTATTATTGTGTGAAATTTCTGTATATTATTTAAACCTCTTACATTGATAGATACTATTTTAAATGTCATTATTTGTATTACGGTATACAAAAAAAGCGTTCCATCAGTAGTCTTTAACTTACAATGCAGTAGTCATTATTCCAACATTTCTTCCGTTAGCCCATCAAACGTGCCAGTCCTTAGATTCTTTTTTAGTCCTTTCATTAGTTCCCTTCTTTCTCTCTGTTTTTCTATAACTTTTTGTATATTGAGTGTCGTTATTCTTTTTCTCCTTCTACTCTCCAGTCTGTCGTCTTCCGCACATCCGTCTCCAAGTTTTCTTCCCCAATTAGTTCCGCGTCGTTCTGTACTCGTCGTCCGTCCATTGTTATCCAGTGTTCCTCTTACTTTTACCATTTTTAATTCCAGATCTGTATCCTCGTCCATTGCCGATTCCTTTTCTATGTCGTCATCTTTCGTTTCTGTAGATACTGTCTTTCTCGCTGCTCCGACCTGTTGCTCTGCCACTCGGTCATTGCTTTTCCCTGTGTCCGTCACCCGGCTTTGCTGATGTTCCGACTCAGTATCTTCTATTTCTGCCGGTGTTTCCTCCATAGGTTCAGCTGATTCCCCCTCATCCTGGCATTCACAGCTGATGAGTGCTCTCCTGCAGTCTGGACACTTAGCCGCAGTGCAGTCCCTCGCGTGGTGTCCCTGTTCACAGCACTCTCTGCATACAAACTTTGGGCAGTCCTTCATTATATGTCCAGTGTTCATACATAATCGGCAAGTCTTCACCTGCCGATCATGTATGATTCTGACATATTGTGGACCCTCTGCTGTGATGAATTTAGTGCTGTATGGCAAGGACACGATTTCCTTTGGGAATCGCACCTTTACATATCTTGTCCCGTCGGTTATATCTGTTCCTGGGTAATATCTCCTTCTAATTGGATGTAGGGGTGTGACACCCCACAGTCTGAGTTTTTCTGTTATAATGCTGTCTGATAAATAAACAGGCAGATACAGAAATGACACGACGATGTCATTATTTTCAAGCAGTCTGGTTTCACAATGCGTTCCACTGATTAAAATTCCATCTTCTACTAGTTTCATTGACTCATTATCGGCAAATGTTAACACGTATTCCGCCTGTTGTCGTGGTCTTAAAGCAAGTAATTTTACATGTCCAACTATTTCAACGACCGTCTTCAAAATATCAGTTGCTTTCAGTCCTTTAATTTTCTCAGTTTCAAGTATTATTGTGTATTCTTTGAATTATCTATCGTATTCAGCCATTGTCTTTGTTATTGTAGCAAAGACTATCCAACAAACTACCAAAATAATAACAAAAAAAAACCGCCTCCCCAGGTAGTCAAACTGCTGGGGAGCAAGAAAGAAAAAAATACACTATAACCAAATTTAGTAAAAAATGAATTAGAACAAAAAATAAAAGAAATAAAGCAAACACTATGGGAGAGCATGTCTCTCCCCACTGTAGCCAAACCAACTTCCTCTGCGCACTAGAGGGCGTTCTCAGGGTGGTATGGCCGTAAGCGAGAGAGCACTTTCAATAAGGGCTCTTTATAGTATACGATGTAGATGACTCCGTTTCTTTTCTTATCTTTTTTTATTTTATTTATTTTAAAGTCACTCATTCGCGTCTCAGTTTGCTGTTGGGTGGAGAGAACAACCGCTTCATCCATATCAAACTTTCTGTCTCACCACCTGCAACCCACACGCGCCTCTCCACCTCTTGGGATTACTAACACTTAATGACATCTTACTCTGCTTAATTTGACAAAATATTTAATCAGGCACGTTGCACGCTGCATCTCAGCTTCTTGCTTTATTTTCATGCCACATCAAAAAAACACTTGACATAAGACAGCAGATTGCTGCGAGAGAAAGTAAGGTGTCTTTGAACAGGCTATTACCACTTCATCCACAAATACTTTTCTTGCTTCAATTATTACTTCGTTAAAAACAATTCAGAGCAACAATTTAAATGCCGCAACAACTACAAGAGCCACATGTCTGCTCTGTTCTTCCTTGTTCAGGACTTGGACGCATTACCGCCACCAGCTGATCTGGAGAGTGGGGCCGGCTTCCAACGCGAGCGAGAGAGCGCGTGAGTGCGTGCGCTCTCTCTCTCTCTCTCTCTCTCTCTGCGTTTACAGCATTTGCTAGACGAGTCTATCAAAGGGGATTTTACACAAGTGCTTGAATTGGAAACTTCAGAACATATCTAGAAATAAGGAACACTGTACACAATCTGAACAAACCTGCAACATCCAGTTGTTTGTTGGAGCATCTAAGACGCTCATGTTATAAGTGCAAATGCTACTACTACGACTGTTAGGGACAGGAATCATAGTAGTAGTAGTAGCAGTAGTAAGCAAAATAATTAAAAATAATAACGAAATACACGAATAAAAGAATAATCACGAGATTGGTATCATCAAGAAATGTGACTATGATATCTGCTACGTGAAGTCCGTCCATTCTAGAAACATACACCCTCCGAAAAAATAACGTTGAAAAAAAAAAGTTTCTTAATAAGAAAATAGAGTAATAATTGTTTTTTAATGGAATATGCGCGATTCGTCACTCCAGAGAACGCGTCTCCACTGCTCTAGAGTCCAGTGGCGGCGTGCTTTACACCACTGCATCCGACGCTTTGCATTGCACTTGGTGATGTATGGCTTGGATGCAGCTGCTCGGCCATGGAAACCCATTCCATGAAGCTCTCTGCGCACTGTTCTTGAGCTAATCTGAAGGCCACATGAAGTTTGGAGGTCTGTAGCGATTGACTCTGCAGAAAGTTGGCGACCTCTTCGCACTATGCGCCTCAGCATCCGCTGACCCCGCTCCGTCAGTTTACGTGGCCTACCACTTCGTGGCTGAGTTGCTGTCGTTCCCAAACACTTCCACGTTCTTATAATACAGCTGACAGTTGACTGTGGAATATTTAGGAGCGAGGAAATTTCACGACTGGATTTGTTGCACAGGTGCCATCCTATCACAGTTCCACGCTGGAATTCACTGAGCTCCTGAGAGCGACCCATTCTTTCACAAATGTTTGTAAAAACAGTCTGCATGCCTAGGTGCTTGATTTTATACACCTGTGGCCATGGAAGTGATTGGAACACCTGATTCTGATTATTTGAATGGGTGAGCAAATACTTTTGGCAATATAGTGTATATATATATACATATATATATACATATATATATACATATATATATATATATATAAATAAAGAGATAAATGTATAAATGTAAGTCGATCTGGATAAGAGCATCTGCCAAATGCCATTAATAATGTAAATGGTGCTTGATTTTATACACCTGTGGCCATGGAAGTGATTGGAACACCTGATTCTGATTATTTGGATGGATGAGCGAATACTTTTGGCAATATAGTGTGTGTATATATATATATATATATATATATATATATATATATATATATATATATATATATATAGTGTGTGTATATATATATATACACTCACTCTCCCTCCTCTGAACATGTCCAAACCATTTTAATCTGCCCTCCCTAACTTTGTCCCCCAAACGTCCAACATGTGTTGTCCTTCTGATGTATTCGTTCCAACCAGTAACATAACATTTTAATATATTACATTAAAATATAACATTTTATTAATGAGTTCAAGAAGCTTTAGGTGCCTTCGGCGTGAAGGTGCAGCGTCTATATATTGCTGTGTTCCGTTATGTGACACATCCTCAAGCTTTAATTCTGTGCCCTTTAATCAAAGCATTAAGGACTAGACAAGACACTTTCTGTAGGGGATGGATTCATTTCAATTTATTTGTAGATAATGTAAATATGTTGAGTAATTGTAAACAATTTTATTAATGTGTCTGTAAATAAATAACTTTGATACAGCGTTTCTGTCAACATGTAAATATAAATGACTTTACATGTTTACAGAAACACAATTAAAGTTATATATATTTACATGGTTACAGAAACACTATTAGTAATATAATTCACTTTGTGTTTACTCTTATCTCTGTATTAACCCAGACTCATAATCAGAGTCCTGTATCACCGTGTCCACAGGCTCAGGTCAGTCATATACAGGGTCAGGGGCAGCAGGATCAGAGACGGACATTCACTGATCAGAACATGGCCAAGTGCATGCTGGTGCTGTACTGAAGCATAGATTCCCCGTGCAATATTTTCAAGATGACCGTTAATAATAGCTAGATTTGCAGTTTTATATGAGTATATGAAAGTCTGCTGTATTACTTTTTATGACACTTATAGCTCTTTACCTGATAGTTTCAGGATGCAGACTGTCTGTGGAAAAAGAAGAATAAACACTGCATCCAGAAACCAGGAAAGATAAAAGCTTTAGTCAGAATGTTCAGGACTGCCATTACAGTAGCGTTCTTGTTGATAAAAGATGTACGTTTGATTTGTTTGATTTGGTTTTAAAGTATTTGACTCTGCACTTCTGTTTCTGCCCATTGCAGTAGTGTCTTGCTGCAGTTTTTATAATTCTGTGTCCAGGGCTGTTACTGCTAGTTCTGGCCTATATTGAAAAAAAGAAAGAAAGAAAGTTTTATTAAAGTAGTGACTGTTAATGTTGTATATTAATGCCAGAGAGAGGGAGAGATGTTTATTCATATTATAACAATGGCTTCTTGTCAGAGTCAAAAATCTGTCAACTGAAAATAAGTCTTTAAATTAGAAATTATTTCTAGACTCTTTATTTCTGTCTGTGTGCTAGAGATAGATCAACATCATTATGGAGTTGCATGCCACCATAAAAGCTGCAGAAGGATTTAGGGTTACTAGACGTAAGCATTGTAGAGTGATACTATAAATGTAATTAAAACAGATTTATTCCACAATTTGCCTCACACAGTTTAAAACTAATTCGGGATGGGGAGTCTGGTTCAATGTCTGTCCTAAACTGTGACCACAGCATCCACTCAGTCTTTGTAAGCACAACCCCAACACTCTGCTCCTCTAGGAAGAAAGCACCATGTCCTCCACACCTGCACAAAACAACTGGAACATTTAAGGACCATTTTAGACATATTACAACTAATTCCTTGGGCAATTAAGGCATCTAACTAACGTATACATTGATATGGATTACATGTAGCTGTGTGTAGTCGCCCATCTTCTCACTTACTCAAGACAGGTTCAAACACTAACCGGCAGAGTCAGTGACGTCACTTTACTGATTGGCTAGAGAAGGGCAGTAGGTTGAGAAGCAGTGGACCAATGCAGACTTTTATCCCGCCACTTAATCTGCATAAAACTCAGAAAAGTTGTTTTTAATATTTTTTCTTCTTTTTTTGTTTGTTTTATTTTTTAAATTGTGTTTTCAATTCTGTGATTTGCGTGTTTTATTTTTTTATGTGTATTTTTTTTCACGAGGTATGGAAGTATAATAGTGCCAAAATTCCTGAAAGCAAAATAGCATATTGAATCACATGAACTGAATAAAAACTTGTCAATTTGCAATTTGATCTGAATGAAAAAAATCCTTACAGGATTTACAGGAAATTCAGGTATTAAAATTCAGGTTGAAAAAAATTCAGGTCTTAACATCCGGGCTATTACAGGAAGAGCAATGGATTGCCGATTTCTCGGCCCGTGTCGCAGTGCACTTTAAAGTGTACATCCTGCTCCCTGTGTAGTTCACTTCGCGGGGAATCACTTTGCCGATAATTAACCTGCAGCTTTTTAAAGTGTTTTTAAGTAAGCTAAACTAACAAAAAATAAGTAAAGCCAAAAAGTAACTGAGGTCCAATCATTTATTTTATAGTAACAGTGTACCAAAACATTTGGAACATTAACAAGTAGTTTCTTTAAGGATGATGGGAAAACTAGAGAAAACTGCTGTCAGCAGAGCTGTGACATCCATGATGTCCTGACAAATATTAACAACATAGTGTGCTTTCTGTGCCTTTGTGTGCAGTGCAAAGAAAAAAAAGGCATGCGGCTCTCGTAGTTTTAGCGGCTTTTAAATTCTTGATCTGAATTGTTTTTAATGCAAAAAATTGAAGCAAGCAAAGTATTTGTGGATGAAGTGGTAATAGTCTGTTCTCAGTCACCTTTCTTTCTCTTTCTTTATCTTATGTGTTATTTAAAGTGATTAAGAAGTCGTATATGTGGCATTAAAATAAAGCAAGAAGCTGAGATACAACGTGCCTGTTTAAATATTTGGAGAAATTAAGCGGAGTAACATGACATTAAGTGGTAGGAATCCCAAGAGGTGAAGAGCCATGTGTTTGTGTGTGTGTTGCAGGAGGTGAGACAGAAATGTTAGTTTAGATGAAGAGGTTGTTCTCTCTGTACAACAGCAAATTAGGAAGTGAGAGAAAGGTGTTGTCTACGTCATACACTACAAAGAGCCGGTAGTGCGGGTCATCTCTCGCTTACAGCCACACCACCCTGAGAACGCCTGATCTCGTCTGATCTCAGAAGCTATGCAGGGTTGGACCTGGTTAGAAGTTGGAGGGTAGACCTCCTGGGAATACCAGGTGCTGTAAGCTTTTTCACCCCCACCTTTACAAGTAATATGAAGCAGGTAATAGCATGACACCAGGTGGATGTATTAACAGCTATAGATAATTGATCAGGTTTAACTGTATAAGGACATTTTTATTTCCACTTTAGGGTTCTTTGCACTGATGAGCACAATAATGAGTTTGAGGTGTTGACTTGGCCCCCAAATTCCTCAGATCTCAGTCCAATCCAGCATCTGTGGGATGTGCTGGACAAACAAGTCCAATTAATGGAGGTCCCACCTTGCAACTTACAGGACTTTAAGGATCTGCTGCTAACATCTTAGGGCCAGATACCACAGCACACCTTCAGAGATCTAGTGGAGTCCCTGCCTCGTTATGTCTGATTGGTGCCAGAATAAATGAAGTAGCTACCAGAATAAATTTTTGGATTATTGGAAGTGTAAGGATCTGAGCAAATTGACATGGGCCAGATTGTAATGGTTAGATGACTTGGTCAGAGCATCTCCAGAAGGTGTTGATTTGGCCTTCAAATTCCCCAGATCTCAATCCAACACACCATCTGTGGGCTGTGCTAGACAAACAAGTCTGATTCATTGAGGTCCCACCTCCCAGCTTACAAGACTTGAAGGATCTGCTGCTAATATCTTGGTGCCAGATGCCACAGCACACCTTCAGAGGTGTTGTGGAGTCCATGGCTCGAGGGGTCAGAGCTGTTTTTGGTGGAGGATCTACAGGAGAATTACGCCTGTGTTTTTTATGTTGAAGCTGATCGCTGTATGCATGATAAATATGTGTATAAATAATATGTCATGACAAATTTATAACCTCATGAAAAAGCTAAATAAACCATAGGTAATTTCCTGCTTGCTGTTGACCACATTCACAAAAGATGCCTTGGTGAAAATATTATAATTATGAGGTGAAAACACATGTAATTATAACATGAACTCTTTAGAAGCTAGGAGAGATTTCCAAATAATAATAATAATAATAATAATAATAATAATAATAATAATAATAATAATAATAATAATAATTCCCCTACTATGAATGTGCCACCTACAGCAGACAGTAAGGTTTAAGCAGTAATTTTGCATCAGTAAAAACTTCAGCTCTATACACAGAAAATCACAGATTGTTGGTTTCTACAATTACAATCTATAATCAGACTTTTCTACAGGCTGGCTCTCTTAAATTTGTGTAGGCTATAAAAATCTGAATTTTGTTATTTTTCATTTTTCACATTTTAGTGAATAACTCACAGTTTCAGTCATTCTTTAAAAAGGATTATTATATATTTACATTAATGAGAAATTCATTTTGTGTGTTTGGGTTGCTTTTTAAAGGAACACTGTATATTAATGAATAGAAATGATCAGAATGAGGCTTCAATAGATGCTAATAAAATATTTTTATTGACTTCATCTATATAGACACTACACTAAAAGAACAAACTATTTACAGATATAGAACTATTTACAGATGATATATAAGATAAGAGGGATATCTACAAAGAGGGATGAGGGGGTAATTGGGGTGGTGGGATTGATATGGGAAAAGATACAAATTCTATACGGGCTAAAAATGATGTCCTTAAGTCCTGCAGACCTGTTAAAAAAGAAAAGACAGATTTAAATACAGTGTTAGCTAAAATATAACAAAATTTATTTATACCTACCTGTGGAGAAAATGTCTAAAAAGTTGAAATGGAGCTGCAGAAAGAAAAAAATTACATTACATATATATTACTTTACATGTGGCAGATCTTTGATATTTTAACTAATATATATACAGTAATATGTTTAATATATGTATGTATAATATGTATGCATGATTTTATGCAATGTCCCGGACTTGGTTTCTGTTCCTCAGAGACGGACGCGAGTACGGTGTTTGACGCTGTCTGCGGGAAGAGTAACAGAAAACAATGCGCTGCTGTCGGTGGCAATAAACACTTGGTGCAGGAGCACATGGTGCATATGCAAATTGTCCATAAGCACTTGGTGGATAAGCACTTGGTGCATAAACAAGTGGTCCAGAAGCAAATGGTCCATAAGCATTTGGTGGAAAAGCAAATGGTCCATAAGCGCTTGGTGGATTAGCGCTTGGTGCATAAGCACTTGGTGGAATAACATGTGGCTCATATGCACTTGGTGGATATGAAAGACACTTTTCTAAAAGACACTTTTCTCTTTGTACAGTCTGCCAATCAGGCAATCAGCCATAAGGGAAGCAATTGAATGAACGGAGGTGTATGAATTTGCATTTTGCATCTCAGCATTTTGAGATATTACAACAAATCTGAGAAAAATGATAGTGAAGATTAAAAATTAGTGACTAAATTTCTGTCTCTGTTTACATCACTGCCCACACAGCCTGCCGCCATCTGATCAACTGGCGCTTGGAGCAAGATCCCACCAAAAGACCAAGCCTGAAGCAGATCAGTAAACATGGGTGGTTCACAGAAGCCCTTCAGGTTAGCCAGGTAAAACATCAGATCTAATTAAAATGAACTAACACAGAATATGATCCAGATCACATGGATTGTACTAGAACCCTACTGCATTCTTCCACAATAAAGTATTATGTAATTTTATTTTCATGACAATTGAACAAGAAATCAGATAAGGAAACATTATCTTCTACAATACTCTATATTAATTTAAACATGTTTTTATTCCACAGATGATGAATTGGCCGTGTTGGATCAGACCATCAGCACCCAACAAATTCTAATTACTAATTCTAATTACAAATAAATTATAATTCCTGTAAATATATTCCTGTAAATAAATTTGAATTCCTGTAAATATATTCCTGTAAATGAATTTGAATATCTGTAAATAAATTCCTGTAAATAAATTAGGAACCTTATACCTGAGTGGCTGCTGTTTGCTTTCATTCAATATCATCATATTTATGATCTTCTGCTTGGAGCCGTCTGCATTTATGACTCAACGTCTGCTGCTGTGGATGAACACACATGGATAGCTTAAAAATCTGCACTTCCCATCAACAGTTCATGCCCAAATCTCACCGTTGCTTCAGTCGATGATCTTATATGAATATAATGTAGACTTGAATTTAAAACCTTCTGCTGTAATCATGAAAACTGAGCTCATCCTGAGATTCTTATTCACAATATACTCATACTGCAAATCCTTTTAAATATACATAGAACTGTTTATATTATTCAATTGTATATGTTTCATTATATACTGTATCATATACATTGATCAGGCATAACATTATGACCACCTGCTTAATATTGGGTTGGTCCCCCTTTTGCTGCCAAAACAGCCCTGACCTATCGAGGCATGGACTCCACTAGATCCCTGAAGGTATGCTGTGGTATCTGGCACCAAGATGTTAGCAGCAGATCCTTAAAGTCCTGTAAGTTGCAAGGTGAGGCCTCCATGGATCGGACTTGTTTGTCCAGCACATCCCACAGATGCTGGATTGGATTGAGATCTGGGGAATTTGGAGGCCAGGTCAACACCTCAAACTCATTTTTGTGCTCATCAAACCATTCCTGAACCATTTGGGCTTTGTCGCACGGTGCATTATGTCGGAGAAAATGATATGCTTAGCTTTAAAATAGCAATACCCTGCTTATCAGTAGTGTTTACCTATCCAAAATATTTAGCTATTGACTAGTAGCTGGCTTTGATTAATGCAAATTTATAATAATCATGTATAACCTTTATAATAATCATGCAAAACCATTAATATTAGTATACTGGTGTAATAACCACACTGAGACAGGAAGAAGGAAAGAGAAATTTATTGAAACATTAGGAGTTACAGCTCAGTCAGTCAGCCTATCCAGTGGGATCAGTGGGACCGGAGGGTCAGCTGTAGAAGAAGGGACCTCAGGTTCCTGAGGAGAAGTGGGAGAGTAATCAGTGGGAGAAACTGGAGGCGAATAGACAGGAGAAGATTGGGGAATATTGTGAATACTGTAAAGCAAAGACACAAAGCCAGGAGAATGTTGGGGAACATCAGGAGAGTTAGGAGGTGAAGAAGAGTCAGAGGAAGAATCATCAGAAGAGTTCTCAATAGTCTGGATGCCTTGAGAGGTAGCGCGTGTCCAATGCCAGTAGAGGGTCTGAGTAGACTGATCACAGGTTTTGGGGTGAAATTGGGTGCTCTGATCGAAACAGAGGGCATCTCTCACGATATAGTGAGTAAGGTGAGAGGACTCGGGGATGGAGGTGTCAGATAGGTGTTCCAGGAAACCAGTAAGCTCAATAGCCAGGCAAGACAGCCGATACTGGCGACAGCGTCACAGAGCACCCCTGGGACTTCTTCGGAAGATAGCACGACAGGCTGACTGAGCTAGAAGGAAAAATAGGGATGAGTGAGGTGCATATCGTGTGACTATGTAATCTTAAATAAAGCTTAGCAGACAATAAGAGTGAAACGCTTAAAAGCTCAAGGCCCAGGATATGCACTAAGGCAAGAGGAAACAGTGTGTGCGGTGAGCCAGGTTACTGTGACAGGACAGTGGTAGGCTGTTAGGGCAGTGTGACTTGGTCTATGGTAGTGAAGAGCATTGGCGGGAAGGATATGAGACAGCATAATGGCAAGGCTTACTTAAAAAATAGAAACGCATCTAACTTAGATCAAGCAGATAAAGAAATGTCAATATGACACAGAGGAGAGGTCAGGGTACTTACACATAGTTGTGGAAGGCAGCGTGTGAGGTCGGGATGATCCGAGGAAGCAGCTTGGGAGGTTGTGGTCAAATGAAGTTGATAAGGAAGCAGCGCTTATAAGTAAGTGCAATTTTTTCTTGAAAATTGCTGACTTAGCCTGAAAACAAGGGAAACTTGAGAGGAGGAAAAATTGACATCATCAAGGGGAGGATGATATTAATTTAGGGGCGGTATCGGTACAAGTAGGAAAATAATGGGAAATGGCAAAAGTATGTAAATTAAGGAAGGAGGGACTAAAGTAGCCATACATTGAAAATAATGGGAAATTGCTGGAAATATTTAAATATTGGGGTATAAGTAGTATAAGTAGAGGGGAATTTCTCAGGGATTTTAAAAACCATCTGCTCTCTTCATAAATGCATGTTGTTGACTGCATGGCTGAATAAAGAAACCTGCTTCTTCTCATCTGCTGACTGAGATCTCCTTTATTTTGGCTAAGTTTTTATAGTTTATTGAGTTCATTGGGTAAGATTATGGAAAGCTAAGAGAAATAGACACAATCTAAAAATTCCACCCGGTGATATGTCCACTCGGAGGGGGCTCTGAGTTCCGACAATTACCCTGCTGAAAGAGGCCACAGTCATCAGGGAATACCGTTTCCATGAAAGGGTGTACATGGTCTGCAACAATGCTTAGGTAGGTGGAACGTGTCAACATCCACATGGATGGCAGGACCCAAGGTTTCCCAGCAGAACATTGCCCAAAGCATGACATTGCCTCAAATCCTTACACAGGTCCATTTTTCCTGCTTCTAACACATCAGCTTTGAGGACAAAATGTTCACTTACTGCCTAATATATCCCACCCACTAACAGGTGAGTGAATTGTACTCAAAGCATTAAATTTTAAATGTTCTAATATAAGATACACAAATTTGTATGGTCCTATCAAGCTGACAAACACATGAACATGATGAATAGGACATGTGACTTTGCATGCTTAAATGATGTACAGCTGTTATCACTTAGGGTGTACTCACTTTTGTTGCTTTTGTTATATATATTTATTTGTTACACCAAGATGCAAAGATGCAGCATTAAGGGAGATGACACGGCGGAATAACTTTAAACATAATATTTATTATAACAAAAATTAAGCAAAACATAATCAGGACATCAGTAGGTAACTTGAATCAAAAACTCAAAGGAATACAAAACATAACATAACGCCACAAAATTGGAGCGCAGCTCTGGCAAACTGCCCAAGAAACAGCGGAGATTTCAGGCAATTCTGACAATACTGACTGACCACAAGAACTCTCTCAGTGCAGTACGATCATGTGACAGTCACGTGACTAGCCGATGCTTAAGTATTCACTATTTCAGGCTAGTTAAGCAATGACAGCAAATGGCTTTTGCTTGAAAAGAAAAAGAAAAAAGAACCTTCACCAGATTTAAACCATTCATGGTTTAGGATGTCTTCAAATGCGGGCCGACATTCAGGTTCCAAGTCCAGGCACCAATTTATCAGATTGTGGCAACCTGTGTGCAGTGATGAGATATTATAGCTAGTGCTTTGACATTTAGATAGATATTAATATTATTCAAAAATCAATTCATCTTGTAATGCCAGTTTCACAAACTTCAGCAGTTCTAAATGGTGATGCTTCTACATTTCCTCACCTTCAGACACGCCGGGAGCGAAGTACATCTTCCTGTAAAAGATGTCGTCCTCATTATGGAAGGGCATGTGTCCGCAGACCAGGTAAAAAAGGAGAACTCCCAGACTCCAAATGGTGGCAGGATATCCGAAATACTCTCCATCGCACACCCACTCAGGTGGAGAGATACTCCAAGTTCCTGAGCAAAAAAGAGAGAAGGAGCACCGTCAGCACTGTTGAAACTTCACTTCGTTCTCTTTGATTCTGTCTCCTACCTATTATGCACTTACCTTCATATTCTGTGTAGGGCGTGTCAGAGAGCAGAGCTCCACAGCCAAAGTCGATTAACTTCACATCCAGCGTGTCAGGGTTGATGAGAAGGTTCTCCGCCTTGATGTCACCATGGAAAACACCGGCTTGACAGCAGTGGCGAGCGGCTTTAACCACCTGGCTCGTGATCTTCTGAGCCAGTGCTTCTGACAATCTGCCGTCGTGATGTTTAAGGAACTGCCGGAGGTCCATGCATGGGCTGGGTCGCTCCAGGACCAAGATGTAGCAATCGGACATCTCGAACCATTCAATCAACTCCAGCACATTGTCACAAGGAAGCGGCTTGGACACCTTTTTCATTAGTGCAACTTCCAGGGGAAGGCTGCTTGTTTCTCCAGGCTGAAATACGAACAGATACAGTTAGTCCTGGACTGGAGCGAATTCTTCTAATCTACTGAATCAGAGATGATACAATACGAAGGTATGAACTGGTAATGATTCAGATATCTATTATGGATGATGGGAAATACAGTCTGAATGTGAACTCTAAGTTGAAGGTAAGTAGTTTAGGATTATTTTAGTAGGACTGAGTAAACGGACACATCATTTGGTCTATCAGGTGGGTGTTATTTGGACTCTATGTCGTCTCTGCAGAAGAATCTCAGAAGTAGAAGTTTACTTACAATGGTGATGAATTTATCTTCTGTTTTTTTCTCCACATATTTCAGTGCAACCTGTTCAGACATAAAGAAACATGCACATTCTTATTGTAAAACATGAACAGAACATTCATAATTTCTACAGAGTTGTGATCAGAAATAAAATGAATCTATTCCAATAGGCTTCAGACTGGCTTAGCCTCATACTCCCATTTTGCCAACAGTTTGCTGCAATTCTCACTTTGCAGATGATTGACACTAAATAATGCGGTTTCTTTACGTTGACTGAACACACAACTGAATCAGACCAATTTTCAGCATTTGCTGAAGATTAAACATTTAAATACGTCACAGTGGTATCAGTTACATAGTTCAGTTACTAAACAGTTCCCTGCAAAATCTATGATTTTTTAACTCGGCTGTTCTGACATAGTGTGTTTTATTTTTGCCCCAGACAATCAGGCAAGTGTTATTGTTTAACCCTGGGATTGTCCCTCAGGGACATCGATCATTTTTCAAACGCTTAACAATGGTTACTAAGTGCAAATGGACTGTAGATGTCATGCACAGTCTAATGACCTGCTTGCCATCAGCATTACGGATTCCCGCACGGACTGTCCCGAAGCCTCCTTCACCCAGCATCTCTCCCGGGGTGTACAACGACTCAAACACCTCTGTTAAACAAACAGACCATCATTCAAATCAAGCTGAAATAAGAAAATCTGCAGAAAAGTTATACATTCACTAGCAACACATTACAGCAACATTTTTGGAAATGGTGGATTCTAACATACCCCATGGCGTGATGATGTTCTCAGGAAGAGGACACAGGTTCTGTACCTGAAAAAAATATTGTACATACTTAATTCACACGTCATAAATCATACTGGATATGCCTAATATTTGACTGCATGTAATGCAAACACATCTTCAGAAATGAATTAAACAGAAACAGCCTTCACTTTCCTAGAATAGAAGAGTGAAATGAACGTGTTCTACATATTTCTTAGCGTTATTTTTGAGCTGAACATTTCTATAGCCACAGATTACTTTGTGTGTTAATGGGTTGTTAGCTTTACTTCTAGATGATCTCATTGAAAACTATTTTATCAAGGATAATCTGTTTTATTTTGAGCCTCTATGTGATTAGATTTGTGTAATCTCATATAATCAGGTAAGCACACCAATCTCTGTTACTGAGCAGTACAAGCCATGTAATCTGGACTAGTATAGCATGTTTCTGCTCGATATATTACAGTCTAATCTCTTCTCACTGACTCACCTTGACATTCTTCTTAGGTTCCTCAAACCACTGGTGGCTGAGGATTTGCTCGTACGTTGGGCGCCAGTGAGGATATAGCTCCAGACACCACTGGATCAGGTCACGGCAACCTGTGTGTAGTGATGAGAGAGACATTTAGTCAGACATTCTAGATTTTGGAAAATCAATTAATATGATTCATTTATTGTGAAAGGCAAGTTTTCCAACATTACTATACATATCTAAACTTGATGTGTTTGGACTTTCTCACCTTCGGACAGGTCGTTAGCAAAGTGCAAGTCCCAGGCAACGATGTCCTTCTCGCACCAGAAGGGCAGTTCTCCACATACCATGTCAAACAGTAGAACTCCCAGACTCCAGACGGTAGCATGATCACCCATATACTCGCCCTCACATATCCACTCAGGTGGGAAGTAAGCTCTAGTTCCTGAGTGAAAAAGACAGAAGGAGCAACGTCACAAAAATGGTTGTCCACTGCATGTTTTTATTCTTTCCAAGACCTATGATGTGCTTACCTGCATAATATCTGTAGGGGGTGTCCTGCAGCAAATCACCACAGCCAAAGTCTATCAGCTTCAGCTGGTGTGTGTCGGTGTTGATGAGAATATTCTCCGGCTTGATGTCACGGTGCAGGACACCACATTCAGAGCAGTGGCGAGCGGCCTGAACCACCTGACGCATGATGTGTTTTGCCAGTGATTCAGACAATCGCCCTTTGTGACCTTTTAGGAATTTTCGGAGGTCTGTGCAGGGGATTGGTCTCTCCAGGATCAAGATGAAGCAGTCCGACATCTCGAACCACTCGATCAGCTCCAAGACATTTTCATGGCAATATGGCTTGGACACCATTTGCATTAAAGCAACTTCCAGAGGAAGGCTGTTTGTCTCTCCAGGCTGAAATATAAACAGACACACTTAGCATGGGTGCGGCGTGATTAGGTCTAAATTATGGTAAACAGAAATGTTACAGTATAAAAGGCTTGGATTAGTAATTGACACAATTCCACACATAACCTCAGAAGTAAAGGAAGTTTACTTACAATGGTGATGAAAGCTTCATTCATTTCCTTCCCCACGTATTTAATGGCAACCTGTTCGCATATACAACACATAATTACATTCTTATAGAAAACCTCACTAAGACATATAAGTTGTGATGAATTGTGTCGATTAGTGCAAATGAACTGTAGATGTGCAGTCCGCTTACCTGTTTTCCGTCAGCATTACGGACTCCTGCACAGACGCTCCCGAAGCCTCCTTCACCCAGCAGCTCTCCCGGAGTGTACAGGGACTCAAACACCTCTGTTAAACAAATATACAATCATTCAGTAACAAATAAGAAGTGTGTCGTCTTGAAAAATCAATCTGAAATCATCTTTTCTGCTACCTAAGCTCTGATCCCTTCTGTCTCTTACCCAAAGACTAACGTACACTTTATATAAATATGACCATATTAAATTCAAACCTTTTAATAAACCTTTTCAGGCAAAATATATGAAGCTGATTAGACTGTTTTGGCCCAGTGTAATGTGTTAAAGATCTGACAGACGTGTGCTAAAAATCTTTACCGGACTTTAAATCATTACTGTAAATTCTTTGCTGTGTGATTCTTTAGGTACAGTTTTATGTCCAAATGGTGGATGAACATACCCCATGGTGTAATGTGGCCTTCCTGACGTGGACGCTGGAGACTGAACATCTCACTAGTCATGAGGCCACGTTCGGAGTTCTTCAGCTTATACACTCCGTCCGCGTACAGCTGACGAAGGTTTACCAGCCACTCCGGTTCTTCTTCCTTCCCTTGGTGTAGCTTCTCAGACAGCTACGAGACAGACGGAAAATAAACCGACTAAATATTTTGTAAATAAAACCTTGGAATCATTTTACAAGTATCATATTTACCGCAAGGGTCATTTTCATTGTGGTCTTGGTGATTTGGCGTGGTAAAGTAGCAATTGCTGTAGCGATGGCCTCGCAGTACTCGAGGGCTTGGTCGTAATGGCCGAGCTCGGCTAGCCTACTGGCGTGATAGCACTTGAAGATCTAAGACAGACAGAGTCATTCCATCTTAGCAAAAAGGTTCATGCTTAAATTTGATAAAAAGAATATTAAAAAGGAATAAAAAGAGAAATTCTAACTTGGAAATTTGGCTGGGGAAGCCCTGTGGTCAGAGCATCCAATATCTCGTCTTCTGGGTCGGCAGAGCACAAAAGTTTCGCCAGAGAAAGACACCAGCTATCTTGGTTCTTAACCGCTCTCTGTAGATGGAATTGGCACATTAGACAGCAACAAATAAAGCAAAAACAACACAAAAAGTAGACAGATGGTGATGCTGATGCATTAATAAACAAAGGTATAGCTAATATAACATATTACAACATAAAATGACAAGTTTATACCCTTTTCTTCAGAAGCCTGTAGTTCTTGAAAAGGACAGTTGCAGCATCTGCCAGCTCTGCTTTCTGTAAAAGAAACATGCTTAACTTCCATCACTACTCTAGACACAGTATATTTATTCATGCTGACAAATTTAGCTTATTAAATCTCTTGCTGCTTTTATTGTGAGTAATTTTGCTGTGAAAGTCAACTAAAACGCTTACTCCATTTTTGCTGCAACGCAGCTCCATCACCTTCCAGAAGAAATAGGTCTCCTTCTGGTCAGGTTCCTCCACCTTTTGTAGGCACTCCTGGGATTTCCTCTGGATAAAACGCATCACGTCCTCCATCTGGATCTTACTGCTGTAATGGATGGATACAGATTAGTGAACAGTTAGTGAACAATTAGTGAAGAAGTACACCTTGACCAGCTGATGATATGTTTCCAAACATTCCTGCTGAATGTTCAGTTTGTGTGTGTGTGTGTATCTCAGAGGAGAAATAAGCACTCACCTCATCAGAGGACCCGGAAAAAAGATGTCCTCCCCATCAGACAGGTAGTTGTCATCACCTTGTAAGAGGTTGCTTTCTCTCTCATGATGAGGAATTTGAACAGCAGGGTTGCTCTGCATTTTTGTCCACTGTCATTTTTGTTAATTTTGTTATTAACTGTGGAACACCATAAATACATTTGGTTATTTATTTATTTGCTTTTTATATAATTCAACTTGTGTTTAAATTATTTTGTCCACCTCTGGACGAATTCATCAGACTCGCAGACGATATTTGCTTAAAGTAATATACGTTCTCCCATTGAAAAAAAAAAATATGCCGATTCATCAATTTTTTATAGTCAGATGTGAGTGAGGACATAAAAAGACTTTCTGATATGTAATTTCAATACAAAACAATTTCACTGAATAGCAGTTAGGGGATGTACACTGATCAGGCATAACATTATGACCACTGACAGGTGAAGTGATTATCTCTTCATGGCCCCTGTTAGTGGGTGGGATATATTAGGCAGCACATGAACATTCTGTCCTCAAAGTTGATGTGTTAGAAGCAGGAAAAATGGGCAAGTGTAAGGATTTGAGTGAGTCTGACAAGGGACAAACTGTGATGGCTAGACGACTGGATCAGAGCATCTCCAAAACTGTAGCTCTTGTGGGGTGTTCCCGGTCTGCAGTGGTCAGTATCTATTAAAAGTGGTCTATGGAAGGAGCAGTGGTGAACCGGTGACAGGGTCATGATTGGACAAGGTTCACTGATGCACGTGGGGAGCGAAGGCTGGCCTGTGTGATCCGATCCAACAGACGAGCTACTGTTGCTCAATTTGCTGAAGAAGTTAATGCTGGTTCTGATAGAAAGGTGTCAGAATACACAGTGCATCAGTTTGTTGTGTATGGGGCTGCATAGCCACAGACCAGTCAGGGTGTCCATGAGACCCCAGGAACTCCCTACCACAATAGGTTCATGATCAAGGTATGGAACAGTAGAAAACATCACCCGACAGAAACTCAAAAATACAATTCTTTATTACAATCAAGGGATACAGGAAAGAATAAAAAAATAACCAGGGTCCAAAGTCCATGCTCAGTAGCAGTCCGGAGTTAAAACAGTCTCAGCCTGGCATCAGAAATCACAGGCACCGTCCTTTTACCCTCAGTTCCCCAATAAAGGCCATGGGAATGGTGATGCTGATGCTGGAGACAGCACTTAATATCCACACAGATCTTTCAGTCTACTCAATAACACTAGTATACCCTAAAAAATCAAATCGGCCGATCTAATCATTTATTTAATAAAATCATCCAACCCCGCTATCCAGTCTGGTGTAGTCATGCGCAGAAGAATCCCGTCAGTGTTCGCTCTCGTCTCGCAGCACGCGCAGTAGACTCCCGCAAACATCCATCCACCCATAACGCGTGCTGCTCGCCCACGGTGCTCCACGAACCGATAACCCTTCCGGCATTACTGCCACGCTGTATACAGAGCACTCCTTATTGGAAACGCTGGCGCAGAATCATCATCATCATCATCATCATCATCATCATCATCTCCATCTCCATCTCCATCTCCATCTCCTCCTCCTCCTCCTCCTCCTCTCGTTAAGCCAGTTCCATTTCCGCTCACACGGTGCTGCCACTTCACACCTGTCCCCAATCACAACTGCTCTTTTATAGAAAAGCACTCTAACTCCGTCGTCCAATCCCATCGTTAGTCCAATTAATTTAAATAAGCATGTGTCTTGGAATACTGCCTACAAACAGAAAAAGAAAATACACAGCAACCCACACAAAAGCAAAACAACCCAAAGCAAACGCATGCACAAAAAAAGCACATATACACAAACACAAAACAAAACACCATGCAACACAACCAACTCTCTCCCCATCACACTAACAGGAGCGTTAATATGTCTCTGTTTGCTCGAACGTCCGATATAGATCATGATAGGCAAGAAATACAACAATAAATCAATGGTCAGTGCTTAATACTTTCAGTATGTGAGTGTCTTTCAGGTTGTTTGCTTAACGTTGACGTCATCAGGGTGACAGCGTCATCAGGCCCCAGCGTCACGAGAAAAAAACGCTTTGAGATTTAAACCAATACAAATTTAAACAGTAACAACGTCATTCAGCGACTTTCAAATCAACGGCATTCAGAGACTTTCAAGAGAAGAGATCGTGGATTGACTTTCTCCTGAGGACAACTACAACTACAACAAAGAAGAAGAAGAAGAAGAAGAAGAAGAGGAGATCGTGGACTGAATTTCTCCCGAGGATCACCAACGAAGACGAGGATGAACTACCACCACTACAGCGAGGAACCTTGCGACGCGATCATCGAGGCTGGAGGCGTTTATTTCCCGGTGCACCAGCAGGCGATGTTGGACTTGAGCCCAACATTTTTCAGGTAAGGTTAAAAAATCACCACAGAGAAAAAGTGCTATCTACAGATTACCCTCGCTAACTGTTTCTTAGCTCGTGTTTTATCGCTGATTTTGAGCTTATACTAATGTTAGGTCATTTTTTGTGCTTGTCGCTGTCATAATTATAATGATGAACTTTTTCAACTTTAATAATGCTGTAGATCAATACGGCTAAATCGCCGATTCCCGTTTACTCACTACGCGTTTGTCCCAACAAAAAGACTCGACCTGAGAGCCTGAACTTTGTTTATTTTAATACATACATATTGGAGTAACTCATAGTTTTTGTCTTTTTTTTCTATATATTTCAGTGATCTGTTCGCAAAGGGCCCCACTGAATTCTCGGTGTACACCGTCCATAATGTGTCTGTGAACATCATGAGGTCCATCATCCAGTATGCTTACTCCAAGAAGATAAACATCACGCGGAGAAACGTGAAGGATCTGTTGGCGGCAGCTGAATACCTGTCCGTGAGCGACATTGTTCAGCTCTGCAAACAGTTTCCGGAGAAGCAGCACTGTGAAGAGGACAGCTGTGACACGACGGAATCGCCTGCTACCCACTTCTGGCCTGATGTTCCACCATGGGAGAGGAGCCTGCTGTACAAGCTTGGTGTTTTTCCACCAAGTGCATATGAGCCAAATGCCATTCCACCAACTGCATATGAGCCAAATGCCAGTCCACAAAGTGCATATGAGCCAAATGCCAGTCCACCAAGTGCATATGAGCCAAATGCCAGTCCACCAAGTGCATATGAGCCAAATGCCAGTCCACCAAGTGCTTATGAGCCAAATGCCAGTCCACCAAGTGCTTATGAGCCAAATGCCAGTCCACCAAGTGCATATGAGCCAAATGCCAGTCCACCAAGTGCATATGAGCCAAATGCCAGTCCACCAAGCGCTAATGGACCAAATGCTTATGGACCATTTGCTTATGGACCAAATGCTTATGGACCATTTGCCTTTCCACCAAGCACTTATGGACCATTTGCTTATGGACCAAATGCTTATGGACCATTTGCTTCTGGACCAAATGCTTATGGACCATTTGCTTTTCCACCAAATGCTTATGGACCATTTGCTTCTGGACCATTTGCTTATGGACCAAATGCTTATGGACCAAGCGCTTATGGACCATTTGCTTCTGGACCATTTGCTTTTCCACCAAATGCTTATGGACCATTTGCTTCTGGACCATTTGTTTATGCACCAAGTGCTTATGCACCAAGCACTCATGGACAATTTGCATATGCACCATGTGCTCCTGCACCAAGTGTTTATTGCCACCGACAGCAGCGCATTACTTTCTGTTACTCTTCCCGCAGACAGCGTCAAACACCGTACTCGCGTCCGACTCTGAGGAACAGAAACCAAGCTGGCACATTGCATGAAATCATGCATACATATACATATACTTACACATATTAAACCTATTACTGTATATATATTAGTTTAAATATCAAAGATCTGCCACATGTAAAGTAATATATATGTAATGTAATTTTTTTTCTTTCTGCAGCTCCATTTCAACTTTTTAGATATTATCTCCACAGGTAGGTATAAATAAATTTTGTTATATTTTAGCTAACACTGTATTTAAATCTGTCTTTTCTTTTTTAACAGGTCTGCAGGACTTAAGGACATCATCTTTAGCCTGTATAGAATTTGTATCTTTTCCCATATCAATCCCACCACCCCAATTACCCCCTCATCCCTCTTTGTAGATATCCCTCTTATCTTATATATCATCTGTAAATAGTTCTATATCTGTAAATAGTTTTTTCTTTTAGTGTAGTGTCTATATAGATGAAGTCAATAAAAATATTTTATTAGCATCTATTGAAGCCTCATTCTGATCATTTCTATTCATTAATATACAGTGTTCCTTTAAAAAGCAACCCAAACACACAAAATGAATTTCTCATTAATGTAAATATATAATAATCCTTTTTAAAGAATGACTGAAACTTATTTAGTTTAGTTATTTAGTTTAGTTATTCACTAAAATGTGAAAAATGAAAAATAACAAAATTCAGATTTTTATAGCCTACACAAATTTGAGAGCCAGCCTGTAGAAAAGTCTGATTATAGATTGTAATTGTGGAAACCAACAATCTGTGATTTTCTGTGTATAGAGCTGAAGTTTTTACTGATGCAAAATTACTCCTTAAACCTTACTGTCTGCTGTAGGTGGCACATTCATAGTAGGGGAATTATTATTATTATTATTATTATTATTATTATTATTATTATTATTATTATTATTATTTGGAAATCTCTCCTACCTTCTAAAGAGTTCATGTTATAATTACATGTGTTTTCACCTCATAATTATAATATTTTCACCAAGGCATCTTTTGTGAATGTGGTCAACAGCAAGCAGGAAATTACATATGGTTTATTTAGCTTTTTCATGAGGTTATAAATTTGTCATGACATATTATTTATACACATATTTATCATGCATACAGCGATCAGCTTCAACATAAAAAACACAGGCGTAATTCTCCTGTAGATCCTCCACCAAAAACAGCTCTGACCCCTCGAGCCATGGACTCCACAACACCTCTGAAGGTGTGCTGTGGCATCTGGCACCAAGACATTAGCAGCAGATCCTTCAAGTCTTGTAAGCTGGGAGGTGGGACCTCAATGAATCAGACTTGTTTGTCTAGCACAGCCCACAGATGGTCTGTTGGATTGAGATCTGGGGAATTTGAAGGCCAAATCAGCACCTTCTGGAGATGCTCTGACCAAGTCATCTAACCATTACAATCTGGCCCATGTCAATTTGCTCAGATCCTTACACTTCCAATAATCTTAATTTATTCTGGTAGCTACTTCATTTATTCTGGCAACAATCAGACATAACATTATGACCACCTGCCTAATATTGGGTTGATCCCCCTTTTGCTGCTAAAACAGCCCTGACCCAACGAGGCAGGGACTCCACTAGATCTCTGAAGGTGTGCTGTGGTATCTGGCCCTAAGATGTTAGCAGCAGATCCTTAAAGTCCTGTAAGTTGCAAGGTGGGACCTCCATTAATTGGACTTGTTTGTCCAGCACATCCCACAGATGCTGGATTGGACTGAGATCTGAGGAATTTGGGGGCCAAGTCAACACCTCAAACTCATTATTGTGCTCATCAGTGCAAAGAACCCTAAAGTGGAAATAAAAATGTCCTTATACAGTTAAACCTGATCAATTATCTATAGCTGTTAATACATCCACCTGGTGTCATGCTATTACCTGCTTCATATTACTTGTAAAGGTGGGGGTGAAAAAGCTTACAGCACCTGGTATTCCCAGGAGGTCTACCCTCCAACTTCTAACCAGGTCAAACCCTGCATAACTTCTGAGATCAGACGAGATCAGGCGTTCTCAGGGTGGTGTGGCTGTAAGCGAGAGATGACCCGCACTACTGGCTCTTTGTAGTGTATGACGTAGACAACACCTTTCTCTCACTTCCTAATTTGCTGTTGTACAGAGAGAACAACCTCTTCATCTAAACTAACATTTCTGTCTCACCTCCTGCAACACACACACAAACACATGGCTCTTCACCTCTTGGGATTCCTACCACTTAATGTCATGTTACTCCGCTTAATTTCTCCAAATATTTAAACAGGCACGTTGTATCTCAGCTTCTTGCTTTATTTTAATGCCACATATACGACTTCTTAATCACTTTAAATAACACATAAGATAAAGAAAGAGAAAGAAAGGTGACTGAGAACAGACTATTACCACTTCATCCACAAATACTTTGCTTGCTTCAATTTTTTGCGTTAAAAACAATTCAGATCAAGAATTTAAAAGCCGCTAAAACTACGAGAGCCGCATGCCTTTTTTTCTTTGCACTGCACACAAAGGCACAGAAAGCACACTATGTTGTTAATATTTGTCAGGACATCATGGATGTCACAGCTCTGCTGACAGCAGTTTTCTCTAGTTTTCCCATCATCCTTAAAGAAACTACTTGTTAATGTTCCAAATGTTTTGGTACACTGTTACTATAAAATAAATGATTGGACCTCAGTTACTTTTTGGCTTTACTCATTTTTTGTTAGTTTAGCTTACTTAAAAACACTTTAAAAAGCTGCAGGTTAATTATCGGCAAAGTGATTCCCCGCGAAGTGAACTACACAGGGAGCAGGATGTACACTTTAAAGTGCACTGCGACACGGGCCGAGAAATCGGCAATCCATTGCTCTTCCTGTAATAGCCCGGATGTTAAGACCTGAATTTTTTTCAACCTGAATTTTAATACCTGAATTTTTTCTGCCTGAATTTGTGAGGTTGAAAAACAATGAAGATTGTATTTTTTTTGTAAATGCTGTAAGGATTTTTTTCATTCAGATCAAATTGCAAATTGACAAGTTTTTATTCAGTTCATGTGATTCAATATGCTATTTTGCTTTCAGGAATTTTGGCACTATTATACTTCCATACCTCGTGAAAAAAAAAATGCATGTAAAAAAAAATAAAACACAAATCACAGAATTGAAAACACAATTTAAAAAATAAAACAAACAAAAAAAGAAGAAAAAAAGAAACAGTAGGAATTAAAAACAGACATTTTTGCTTACTTTACACAGATGTTTGTTCTTTCTGCTACTTTTTGCTCGTCATTAAATTTTCTGTTTATTCACGCTTCACTTTTCTGAGTTTTATGCAGATTAAGTGGCGGGATAAAAGTCTGCATTGGTCCACTGCTTCTCAACCTACTGCCCTTCTCTAGCCAATCAGTAAAGTGACGTCACTGACTCTGCCGGTTAGTGTTTGAACCTGTCTTGAGTAAGTGAGAAGATGGGCGATTACACACAGCTACATGTAATCCATATCAATGTATACGTTAGTTAGATGCCTTAATTGCCCAAGGAATTAGTTGTAATATGTCTAAAATGGTCCTTAAATGTTCCAGTTGTTTTGTGCAGGTGTGGAGGACATGGTGCTTTCTTCCTAGAGGAGCAGAGTGTTGGGGTCGTGCTTACAAAGACTGAGTGGATGCTGTGGTCACAGTTTAGGACAGACATTGAACCAGACTCCCCACCCCAAATTTGTTTTAAACTGTGTGAGGCAAATTGTGGAATAAATCTGTTTTAATTACATTTATAGTATCACTCTACAACGCTTATGTCTAATAACCCTAAATCCTTCTGCAGCTTTTATGGTGGCATGCAACTCCATAATGATGTTGATCTATCTCTAGCACACAGACAGAAATAAAGAGTCTAGAAATAATTTCTAATTTAAAGACTTATTTTCAGTTGACAGATTTTTGACTCTGACAAGAAGCCATTGTTATAATATGAATAAACATCTCTCCCTCTCTCTGGCATTAATATACAACATTAACAGTCACTACTTTAATAAACTTCATTTTCTTTCTTTCTTTTTTTCAATATAGGCCAGAACTAGCAGTAACAGCCCTGGACACAGAATTATAAAAACTGCAGCAAGACACTACTGCAATGGGCAGAAACAGAAGTGCAGAGTCAAATACTTTAAAACCAAATCAAACAAATCAAACGTACATCTTTTATCAACAAGAACGCTACTGTAATGGCAGTCCTGAACATTCTGACTAAAGCTTTTATCTTTCCTGGTTTCTGGATGCAGAATTTATTCTTCTTTTTCCACAGACAGTCTGCATCCTGAAACTATCAGGTAAAGAGCTATAAGTGTCATAAAAAGTAATACAGCAGACTTTCATATACTCATATAAAACTGCAAATCTAGCTATTATTAACGGTCATCTTGAAAATATTGCACGGGGAATCTATGCTTCAGTACAGCACCAGCATGCACTTGGCCATGTTCTGATCAGTGAATGTCCGTCTCTGATCCTGGTGCCCCTTGATCCTGTATCTGACTGACCTGAGCCTGTGGACACGGTGATACAGGACTCTGATTAAGAGTCTGGGTTAATACAGTAACAATAACGCTATGCTAATGATGGTATAATGATACACTTGTCCAGTTTATTTAAATATTCTTTAGCATAACAAGAGGTAACAGGAGGTTTGACACGATACTACAATAGACACACATAAGAAGCTTTAAGCATATTAATTGACTCTATGCACGACTACTTCCGCATTTCGTCTCAGTTGCTCCACAACTTCCAGTGCTGTGCCAGAAGTGTTTTTTACCCATCGTTTCAATGAGAGCTACCAACATGGCATTTTACACTCGCTGCATGCAAGAACTTCCACAGATATTACAGTGAACGATGTCCATCGAATTTTAAGATTAGCATTGGTCACTCCTTCAAGTAAAAAGGAGAAGGCCTTCAGATTGTATGTTTCCAGTTATATCGACCACTTTGAAGGTACATGTTCTCAAGCTAACGAGCTAATGTTAGCTAGTTTGGTTTGTGACACAGCATACTCTTAGTGTCAGTGTTTTGTTTACTTAACCTTTTTAAAATCTTCTGTTTTTAGTTTCACTAATGTTATGTTAATACGATCTGTATGACACTTTAAAGCTATAAATGTCACATTTTTCTGTTTCTGAAAAGCATCAGGTGACCGGAGAGATCAGCGTGAGGGTGACTTGTGTCAGATCTATGAGGAAGACAGAGAAGCCACAATGTTGTAAAGTTATTTATATTTATATGTTTACAGAAACACTGTATTAAAGTTATATATATTTAATAGTGTTTCAGTAACCATGTAAATATATATAACTTTAATAGTGTTTCTGTAAACATGTAAAGTCATTTATATTTACATGTTTACAGAAACGCTGTATCAAAGTTTTTTATATTTACATGTTTACAGAAATGCTGTATCAAAGCTATTTATTTACAGACACATTATTAAAAATGTTTACAATTACTCAACTGCGGTTGCGGGTCTGCGGTTGTGAGGCCGGTTGGATGTACTGCCAAATTCTCAGAAACGCCTTTGGAGACGGCTTATGGTAGAGAAATGAACATTCAATTCACGGGTGGTCAACAGCTCTGGTGGACATTCCTGCAGTCATCATGCCAATTGCACGCTCCCTCAAAACTTGCGACACCTGTGGCATTGTGCTGTGTGATAAAACTGCACATTTTAGAGTGGCCTTTTATTGTGTCCAGCCGAAGGCACACCTGTGCAATAATCATGCTGTCTAATCAGCACCTTGATATGCCACACCTGTGAGGTGGACGAATTATCTCGGCAAAGGAGAAGTGCTCACTAACACAGATTTAGACAGATTTGTGAACAATATTTGAGAGAAATAGGCCTTTTGTGTACATAGAAAAAGATACTTAGATCTTTGAGTTCAGCTCATGAAAAATGGGGGCAAAAATCTCCAGTATTCTTCTAGAATATAGAAAATAAATCCCTAAACAAAAAACACTGAATTAAAAGGTGTGTCCAAACTTTTGACTGGAAGTGTATATACATACATATACATTATATATATATATATCTATATACATATATACACATATGTGAATAATACAAAAAATTCTCAATTATCAGAAATATTGACAGAAATAATCCATCAACTCAATTATTTGAGTGGATTACATCACGAAGTCCAATTAAGCAGATTTTTTTTAAATCAAAAATTGCTAATTTTTTCCCCCTTTCTTAAACCTTCAAAAAATTAGCCACTTAATCAGGCGTTGTTTGACCACAAGAAACACCGGTCCCGTTGCCTTATGGGATAGTATTTCTGTCGTGCAGCATCACGGTGGCAGAGCAGTAGGTCATCCTCTACTGCTGTATTTCTCATCTACTGATTTAATAATACTGATCAAATCCACACTACACTGCTATACAGGCTTTGGTCTACTTTATAGCAGGGGAGGAGAGATTTGCTTTCACATGAAATTTGAAAAGTCTTGTGAGAGTCTCATGTGTCATTTATACACGATTTCTCACTGAACCTCAACACCTTCAAGGAGATAAATAAATAAACAAAGAAGATAAAGTAAAGGGCATGCAAAGAGCTAAAAGCCACAACTGCTATCTATCTGAAAGCACTGTTAAACTAGCCACACATAGATTGTAGGGGTGCAGCTTTTACATACAAAAGGCTTTTAGGCCAAATAATTAAATCACATTGTTCAAGCAATCACATTCTCAGCCATTCAAAAAACATGTAATTCATGTATTTATGCAATGAATCTGAGTAAGGCCCTTATTTATACATACATATATATATATATATATATATATATATATATATATATACACTATATTGCCAAAAGTATTCGCTCACCTGCCTTGACTCGCATATGAACTTAAGTGACATCCCATTCCTAATCCATAGGGTTCAACATGACGTCGGTCCACCCTTTGCAGCTATAACAGCTTCAACTCTTCTGGGAAGGCTGTCCACAAGGTTTAGGAGTGTGTTTATGGGAATTTTTGACCATTCTTCCAGAGGCGCATTTGTGAGGTCACACACTGATGTTGGACGAGAAGGCCTGGCTCTCAGTCTCCGCTCTAATTCATCCCAAAGGTGTTCTATCGGGTTGAGGTCAGGACTCTGTGCAGGCCAGTCAAGTTCATCCACACCAGACTCTGTCATCCATGTCTTTATGGACCTTGCTTTGGTCACTGGTGCACAGCCATGTTGGAAGAGGAAGGGGCCAGCTCCAAACTGTTCCCACAAAGTTGGGAGCATGGAATTGTCCAAAATGTCTTGGTATGCTGAAGCATTCAGAGTTCCTTTCACTGGAACTAAGGGGCCAAGCCCAGCTCCTGAAAAACAACCCCACACCATAATCCCCCCTCCACCAAACTTTACACTTGGCACAATGCAGTCAGACAAGTACCGTTCTCCTGGCAACCGCCAAACCCAGACTCGTCCATCAGATTGCCAGATGGAGAAGCGCGATTCGTCACTCCAGAGAACGCGTCTCCACTGCTCTAGAGTCCAGTGGCGGCGTGCTTTACACCACTGCATCCGACGCTTTGCATTGCACTTGGTGATGTATGGCTTGGATGCAGCTGCTCGGCCATGGAAACCCATTCCATGAAGCTCTCTGCGCACTGTTCTTGAGCTAATCTGAAGGCCACATGAAGTTTGGAGGTCTGTAGCGATTGACTCTGCAGAAAGTTGGCGACCTCTTCGCACTATGCGCCTCAGCATCCGCTGACCCTGCTCCGTCAGTTTACGTGGCCTACCACTTCGTGGCTGAGTTGCTGTCGTTCCCAAACACTTCCACGTTCTTATAATACAGCTGACAGTTGACTGTGGAATTTTTAGGAGCGAGGAAATTTCACGACTGGATTTGTTGCACAGGTGGCATCCTATCACAGTTCCACGCTGGAATTCACTGAGCTCCTGAGAGCGACCCATTCTTTCACAAATGTTTGTAAAAACAGTCTGCATGCCTAGGTGCTTGATTTTATACACCTGTGGCCATGGAAGTGATTGGAACACCTGATTCTGATTATTTGGATGGGTGAGCGAATACTTTTGGCAATATAGTGTATATATATATATATATAAATAAAGAGATAAATGTATAAATGTAAGTCGATCTGGATAAGAGCATCTGCCAAATGCCATTAATAATGTAAATGTATAATGTAAATGTAAAATGCAATCATTTGATAGAAGACATACAAAACCTCCTGTGTTCATTAGCAACTTCAATTTTTCACTATTACACAGATGGTCGAGTCCAGCAAGACACGAAGAACCCTCAAAATAGCTTTTAAAACAAACATTGTACTTGAATTGCTTGGGAATACTTTTTTTTAAAACAGTGCTGAAATGTAAATATAGCTATGTTGCTATATGATGTCTCTCACATGCTAACTTGACCAGTCAGTTAACTGAAGACCCTTAAGCAATCCAACGTGCTGGCCATTGCCTAAATATCAAGAAATAACATACCACATCTTATAGAGCATAGACAAGACAGTGCAAAAGACAATAAATACAAGAAAGACAACACAAAAAGAACACAGGACACTTAGCGCCGAAAAAGAAAGAAAAGAACATGTGTAATGGAATGTAAGTGAAATAAAATAAGATAAAATGAAATGATGTAAAAAAAATATTGTGCAGCAGCGGTTGAGGTAGTGCAAATAGAAATAAACATAAATACAACTATAGCAGCAGATGACAGGTGGAGGTAGTGCAATAAGTAATGAACAATATAAATTATGTGTGCGTGTGTGTGCGCATCCACACAGTCAAGAGAGAGAGTGTGTGTATATGTGTGTGAGAGAGACAGAGAGTTGTATACAGTTCAGTCCTGAGTGAGAGTGTGTGTGTGTGCTATTTTTATTAGTCATTATTCCAAATGATGTAATAATGATATAGTCTAGGACAGATATGTTACAAACTTGTTGTTTTAACCTGTTTAGAAACATTGTATAAAGAGATAAAATGTATAGTATTAGAAAAAAAAATAAGAAAAAGCATAAAAATAGTGCCTTCAGAATGGACAGAATAAACATACACATAGAAATATAAAAACAGGGGAAAGGGTAGCAGAGACCTGGGTGATGGAACCAAAAGAAAGGCTAGTGGTGTAGATGAGTGCGTCGGGTACGTGAGATGGGGGTGGTGACCTTTGGAGTCTCACTCTCTGCCATGACAGCATCTTAAAAAAAAGAAAAAAGAAAGAAGCACAATTATGAATTTAGCTGTATGTGTCACAGATCATACACCCAGTTTACACAATATAAAACATTATACAATTATCCCACAAACAGATATAGTGACAAAAAAATAAGTCAGAATATTTCATTTTGATATAGAAAGTCAGTTCTCCCTCTGTAGCAGCTCTCTCAGTAAGGTAATATCAGATGCATGCCACTGCTATGCTGAGGACACTCAACTCATTCTCTCCTTTGCTCTCTGCTGTTCATCCATGGAGATCCATACGTTAGGATTTTGTGATCTCCCTGGACAACTCTCAGATCACAATCTGTTCACCCACCCCTGGGGTAGACCCAGACAACTAAACAGCCTTCTCACCTCACATTCCTAAACTGAGTCACACCGGTTTCTCCCTAATATCAGGAGGATTTGACCATTTCTACATTTCCATACAGGTAACTCAGGTGCTTGTCCAGTCCCTTGTTGCTATTCTGGTCCATTCTGGTGTACAGGTTTTCTCAAATTATTAAAGACTGGAGCTTTGCACTGCCATCTCACCTTCTTCCTCCTCTTCTTCGTCACTGCTAAAGGTGATGACTATTTTGGGGCGAGCATGGGAGGTTTTGGGGGTCACCAAGTCACTGTCATCCATCTGGGATTTCCCACAACCTGCAAGATGTTATTTTCAAGATGTTATGGTGACATGCAGAATGTGTCACATTAATTATTTGCCCTGGATGCGCATTAAAGAATATAGATAAGAATATAAAGAATATACATATTTAAAAGAAGGGATAACCCCTGCCTTGTGTAGAATGTTAGTCAGGCATTCAGACGGTACCAAGAGGTGCGAAAATAAGCTGCAGTTGATGTGTCTATAAATAAACCAGGCACACAGAAAGTGTGTGAGGGAAATCATTTTGAGAAACAGCAATGTGTCATCTTACCTCGTGTTGGTCTGCGAGCACTCTTGGGCACAGGAGTGTTTTTCTGCTTTTCCAGCTGCTGCTCTCGCTCTTCATCTTCCAGACCTTTTGTATGCACTGCTGTTAACTTCTTCTCAAACTCCTCTACCTGAGCCTGTGGCATTAGAGGACAGCAATAAGACATTCAATTAAATTGGAGCATAAACAGTTTAGCAAACATTTATAATCAAAATGACACTTTACATATAGTTTGAAAGGTAAGGATAATTGTAAATAGAGTGCTATGAAAATGTATTTTAAAGGTTTTTCATTATTTTGTGGTTTCCATTTTGCATTTAAACCTTTGTTTTTAATATATGGTTTTAACAAAATCTATTCATTTTAATGGAATCACCAACATCTTGCAATCACCTCAATAACAGCATCAGCTGAAGATTATATCAGAGGTATTCAAATGTGGGTGTGTGCAGGGGAGTACAGTTAAAGACGTTAAAGAATAAATAGAATTTACCATCAGACTTATTGATTTTGCCAAAGAGCTCTAAATTTTAACTCTAGAGTACACTGGAACTCAAAAATATCCACCCCCACCGACGCAAAAACAAAATCCATCAATGTGTTCATCTTATCTTTCATTAAAAGCGTTTAGTTATTGTTAAACAAAATTAATTGGGGAAAACGAGTGTCAAATCTAACTTAAATAATTTTAATGGTAATGATTTTTGGATAGTGCTTTAAAATGTGCAGCCTATATGCGTTGATCTCCTTATCTAGCCATGGGGTCACAGTCCAGTGACTTCTGTGCCGGTGCCAAGCCCAGATAAATAGAGAGGGCTGCATCAGGAAGGGCATCCGGCGTAAAACATTGCCAAATTTAACCATGCGAATCGTCAGGACTCTAAATTTCATACCGGATCGATCGAGGCCCGGGTTAACAACGACCGCCATCGGCGCCGTTGACCTACAGGGCGCTCGTGGAAATTGGGCTACTGTTGGTCAAAGAAGTAGAGGAGGAAGGAGAGTGTGCAGACAGAGAAAGAAGAGGAAAGGTAAGAGTGTAGGACTGAGAATAGGAACTCTGAATGTTGGTGCTGTGACAGGGAAAGGTAGAGAGCTGGCTGATATGATGGAGAGAAGGAAGGTGGATATACTGTGTGTACAGGAGACCAGGTGGAAGGGTAGCAAGGCTCATAGTATAGGAGCAGGATTCAAGCTGTTTTATTATGGTGTGGATAGTAAGAGAAATGGGGTAGGTGTGGTCCTGAAGGAGGAGTTTGTGAGGAATGTTCTGGAGGTGATGAGAGTGTCAGACAGGGTGATGAGTCTGAAGTTTGAGATTGAAGGGGTGATGTTGAATGTTGTTAGTGGTTATGCCCCACAGGTAGGTTGTGAGTTAGAGGAGAAAGAGAGATTCTGGAGTGAATTAGATGAGGTGATAGAGACTATTCCAACAGGTGAGAGAGTGGTGATAGGAGCAGATTTTAATGGACATGTTGGTGAGGGGAACACAGGTGATTAGGTGGTGATGGGCAAGTTTGGAGTTAAGGAAAGGAACCTTGAAGGACAGATGGTAGTGGACTTTGCTAGGAGGATGGACATGGCTGTGGTTAACACTTATTTTCAGAAGAGGGAGGAGCATAGAGTGACTTACAGGAGTGGAGGTAGGAGCACACAGGTAGACTACATCCTATGTAGAAGAGGCAATCTGAAAGAGATTAGTGACTGTAAAGTGGTAGTGGGAGAGAGTGTAGCCAGACAGCATAGGATGGTGGTGTGTAGGATGACTTTGATGGTCTGTAAGCAGAGGTCAAAGATAGAGATGGAGAAGAAAACCAAGTGGTGGAAGCTGAAAAAGGAGGAATGTTGTGAGGAATTTAGACAGAAGTTGAGGCAGGCTCTGGGTGGTCAGGTAGTGCTGCCAGATGACTGGGAAACTACAGCAGAAGTGATCAGGGAGGCAGGAAGAAAGGTGCTGGGTGTGTCATCTGGAAGGAGGAAAGAAGATAAGGAGACTTGGTGGTGGAATGAGGAAGTTCAGGATAGTAATCAAAGGAAGAGGTTAGCCAAGAAGAAGTGGGACATGGACAGGACCGAAGAGAATACACAGGAATACAAGGAGTTACAGCACAGAGTGAAGAGGGAGGTGTCTAAGGCCAAGCAGAAGGCGTATGATGAGTTGTACACTAGGTTAGACACTAGAGATGGAGAGAAGGACTTGTATAGGTTAGCTAGGCTAAGGATGTGTGGCAAGTTAGAGTTATTAAGGATAGAGATGGAAAGGTGCTCACAAGGGAGGAGAGTGTACAGAGGAGATGGAAGGAGTAGCCTGCTTTGAAGAGCTGATGAATGAGGAAAATGAGAGGGAACAAAGAGTAGAAGGGGTGAACTCTGTGGAACAGAAAGTAGATAAGATTAGAAAGGATGAAGTCAGGAAGGCTTTGAAGAGGATGAAAAGTGGAAAGGCAGTTGGTCCTGACGACATCCCGGTGGAGGTCTGGAAGTGTCTAGGAGAGGCGGCAGTGGAATTTTTAACTAGTCTGTTTAACGGGGTTTTAGAGAGTGAGAAGATGCCTGAGGAATGGAGAAGAAGTGTATTAGTGCCGATCTTTAAGAATAAGGGTGACATGCAGAGTTGCAGCAACTATAGGGGGATAAAGTTGATGAGCCATACAATGAAGCTATGGGAAAGAGTAGTGGAAGCTAGGTTAAGGAAGGTTGTGGAAATTTGTGAGCAGCAGTATGGCTTCATGCCCAGAAAGAGCACAACAGATGCAATTTTTGCTCTGAGAATGCTGATGGAGAAGTATAGGGACGGTCAGAGAGAGTTGCACTGTGTGTTTGTAGACTTGGAGAAAGCGTATGACAGGGTGCCAAGAAAAGAGCTGTGGTACTGTATGAGGAAGTCAGGAGTAGCAGAGAAGTATGTCAGAGTGGTGCAGGACATGTATGAGAGGAGCAGGACAGTGGTGAGGTGTGCTGTAGGCCAGACAGAGGAGTTCAGAGTGGAGGTGGGACTGCATCAGGGATCGGCTCTGAGCCCCTTCCTGTTTGCTATGGTGATGGACCAGTTGTCAGAGGAGGTCAGACAGGAGTCTCCTTGGACAATGATGTTTGCAGATGACATTGTGATCTGTAGTGAGAGCAGGGAGCAGGTGGAGGAAAACCTGGAGAGGTGGAGGTTTGTGCTGGAGAGAAGAGGAATGAAAGTCAGTCGTAGTAAGACTGAGTACATGTGTGTGAATGACAGGGAGGGAAGTGGAACAGTAAGATTACAGGGTGAAGAGGTGAAGAAGGCACAGGAGTTTAAGTACTTGGGGTCAACAGTCCAGAGTAATGGAGAGTGTAGGAAAGAGGCAAAGAAGCGAGTGCAGGCAGGTTGGAATGGGTGGAGAGAGGTGTCGGGAGTTCTGTGTGATAGAAAAATTTCAGCGAGAATCAAGGGGAAGGTGTACAGGACAGTGGTGAGACCGGCCATGCTGTACGGTTTAGAGACAGTATCACTGAGACAGAGACAGGAGTCAGAGCTGGAGGTAGCAGAGCTGAAGATGTTGAGGTTCTCTTTGGGAGTGACACGGTTGGACAGGATTAGGAATGAGTACTTCAGAGGGACAGCTCATGTTGGACGTTTGGGGGACAAAGTTAGAGAGGCCAGGTTAAGATGGTTTGGACATGTCCAGAGGAGGGAGAGTGAGTATATTGGTAGGAGAATGTTGGACATGGAGCTGCCAGGCAGGAGGAAAAGAGGAAGGCCAAAGAGGAGGTATATGGATGTAATAAATGAGGATATGAAGCGAGTGGGTGTAAGTGTTGAGGATGCAGAAGATAGGGATAGGTGGAGAGAGATGATTCGCTGCGGCCACCCCTGAAGGGAAAAACTGAAAGCAGAAGAAGATATGCGTTGATCTCCTGTGGTCAGCTCAGATGCAAACAAATACAAAATACTGCAGGAGATAAACAGTAAAAGTGTCAGCAGTGTGGAACCATCTTAAAGTTTCTAACAAGCAATTAGCAATAAGACAAGCAATTTTTAAAAGCATATGTTGAAAATATACTGCATTATATTTTTAACTGTTCAGTGTTTCCACTTCTCACCCTGCAGTACTTGAGTACCAAAGTTAGGGATTTTTGGGAGGGCATGAGAAAAGTTATGAATATGCCTACATCCTTGTGTGGAGTGTAACGTACTTTAAACTGGGGCTCGGCTCTGCGGCGGAGTTTGGCCAAGATGGAGAGCAGAGGTTGGTAAACCGCATCGGGTGGGGAAGAAAGGGAAAAAATGGGGAAGAAGGGGAAGGAAGAAAAAAGCACACACCTAAATATGCAGTAACCTCCTAAAACTTATAAATAATGATTAAACAAAGAACACATTCAAATCAAGTCAAGTCCAGAAGCTTTTATTGTCCTTTTGACCACATATAGCTGATGCAGTACACAGTGAAATGAGACAACGTTTCTCCAGGACCCTGGTGCTACATAAACAACACAACAACATATAATTACAAAACAACACAGAGAGCTAAGGACAGAAAGTAAGCTGTCCTAGCTACATAAAGTACATCGTGTGCAACTTGGTGCAAACAGTGCAAGACAAAAGACAGTGCAAAGAGACAATGCAGTACGTATAGCAGCAGTTGAATAATGTGCAAATACAATTCAAATAATAGATGACATGTAGCCTAACAATAAATACAGGAACAAATTATAAAATAGCAATATATTAAACTATAAACAAAAGAGAAAAATAATATTTAAACATCAAATATTTCAATATAAAATAGACATATAACTTTGTAAGAATACAAGCGCTATATGCAACATATCTATATTTTCTTAATTTTTTTGAGCAACTGCTTTTGTCATCGTCTCTGTCACTGGACAATAAATTCTGGCCTTGTCCTGGCTATGTCCAGTTGCTGATGTCCACACTTTCTGCAAGTGTTGGCCTTCCACTCACCTAATGTATGCACGTAGTTGACGTGGCACAGGTGGTTGAATGCTGTTGGAGGAACACGTCTCGGCTGATGGACCATCACGTAGGGTGGAGTGCTGCTGGGCTGGGGAGTGCTGGTTGCCGAGGGTCCAGGGTCCATGTCCAGAGTCCGAATGTGGGTTCGGTGTGGGGACCGTGCTTGATAGAAGTGCTGGGCTCGATGGGAACAGCACCAGCTTGCGCCGGTATGCCTAAAACAACATGATGAAAAAAATATACATTAACAGTCTACATATATGGCAGTAAAATTTAAGCAATGGGTAAAGAGTTTAGGAGAGATATTTCAGATATAATATACTGAGATATTTACATACCAAATTCTCCTCCATAACTTGAGTGGGAGAATCTGAAGAAAAGTGATGAGTGTCCACAGGCCTGCACTGGACATTTACTTATCTGTAACATTAAAAAAACACTGTCAGTTGACATGCAACCTATAGATTACATGGTATGGCTTTATGTCTTTTCTATACATACCCTCTGTTGAGGAGCAGGTCTGTCCCCAGCTGCAGAGGGACACACACCTGTGCTGGAAAACTGCCATGGCCTTACGAGATTTTTGAGGCTTCAGTAGTCGAACATCTGTGAAAGTTAAATTCAGCAAGCTAAACTGAATAATAATTAAATCATAATGTACAATAATTCAAAAAATCGAAACGAATTAAAATGAACAACATGCAATTCTGTACAATTACCAGCCCTCTTAGATTGTAAATCGTAAATAATAACACTATAATAATAGTGCACTGTGATGTATAATAACAGTAAACTATGATGTAAAAAAAGCAAATATTGGTAAAAAGGGATATAGTTCATTAACAAAAGCATTCCGGATTATAGTATTGGACAAATTTATGTTAGTAATAGAAACTCCATTCACCAATAGCCGAGGAAGACGAGGTGTTACATTATTTTCAGATAAACTCCAAGATATCTGAACTATAGACTGTGGGATAGCTTTGATGATGTTATCATATTGTTTTCTGTCAAATAAATTAAATTTGGAACTAAAAGTTTCAAAAGACATTTGCATGACAGACCATACTCCTTTCTCCCACCAGTTTTTGTAGAATATAGATTTGTTCCTAAACACAACATATCTACAGTTCCATAGAGGGACATTATGAGGACTCAAATTATGCTTATAGATCATTTTCCAATAAAGTAAGACCTGTTGATGAAACACTGATAACTTAACAGGGTCATAATCACATCTAAGGAAAAAAATGGATACCTCCAACTTTCATAAATATTTGGCTAGGGATATGAAACCAAAAACTATTTTCATTTTTCAAAAAGGATTTTTGCCAGTTTGTCTTAATCATACCATTAATACACTCAATGTCAAGGGATTTTAGTCCCCCTAACTGTGCTATTTGTGTCTTTATAAATTAATTTAACTAGATTAATAAAGTTTTCTCCAAAACCAAGTAATTCTAAAGTACGAAAATAAATTTGTGTTCAATCATGTCAAAAGCCTTAAAAAATCTAGAAATAAAATGAAACAATCTACGATTAAATAATTATAATCCAGTAAGTCAAGCACAAGTCGTATATTATTGTGAATTGAGCGGCCTTTCAAAAAACCTGACTGTGTCTCTGAAATAATCTGTGAAACTCCAATTTTTAATCTGTTAGCATAAATATGAGTTAAAACTTTAATAGTCATTATTAAGCAGAGTTATGGGCCTTCTTTGAGATTGTCTATTAATTTTGGATTTTTTCCAGGTTTAGGGATGAGAGTGATAATCCCTTGGTTCATAGTAGTCGGAAGAATATGGGATTCAGATATTTCTTTCAACATATGAAAAACAAGGTCTTTAATATATATCCAAAAATGCCTATAGAAGTTACTCGTCAATCCATCTGAACCAGGCGATTTGTCTAATGATAAATAATTCATTGCTTTTTCAAGAAGCGTTTCTTCATCTCAATCTCAGTTCTTCACTGATGTATGTGATATCCCGGAGGTCATGTGATGTCCAGTAAGATGTGTTACCATGGTGAAAGTACACCAGTTTGAAGGATCAGTTACCTTTAGCTCACATCATGTTACTTGATCAATTTATAATGAATATGTTGTTGCTTATATGTGATTTGATGTAATCTAGTTATTGACCCTGATTGGGGTGGGGGTGTTGACTTATGAAAGTAGTCATGAACAGTAACTAATGCAGCATCTAGGATTCTTATACCGGAAAATGACAGCAAGGTGCATTAGTTTTGCATAGTTTTGGTCTTTAAATCAATTGTAAACAGGACTTTATTGCTACTATCACAGCAGTCAAGTAAGGTTACTTACAACGGTGATGTACAGGTCCGAGCCGTCCTTACGGAGGTGTTTAATGGCAACCTACAAACAAAACAAAAACAAAACACCCCTGTGAAGTGTAGCAGTGGACAGATGGAAAACTTTCAAAAAGGTGAGGGCGGAAGGTGCGAACAGAACAGTGAAAAAGGTGGGACAAATAACACGTGGGGAAAACAGAAACGAGATCACGTGACCCAGAAATCATAAACACAGGCTTAAAACTAGTGCCGGGATTAATGAAGTTTTATCTAATCTTATTTTAGGGATGCCCTACAATGAAATGACAACCAGAGAAAGTTTTTGGAGAAAGTGCACATGCAAAAATCTGGACAATGCTCATGTCATTAACCTCATTACGCTCTACAGTTCATGTATTGTGTTGACCAGTGCAATCTGCAGGATTTGCACAGGCATTTACCTGCTGTCCATCTTTCCTACGAACACCTTCGTACACTGATCCAAAGCCTCCACTCCCCAGCAGATTTCTGATGGTGTACAGATCGAGATATCTCTGTGCTAAAGAAAACAAATAAAAAAAAAGACACAAAATGAGCCTCGTGTTTGTTGTCCTCTTCTGTGTGTATGTAACGCGCTGAGTTAGCATTAACGTAAGGGATCGCTCGCCTAACTCAAGTTGCAGCAGAAATCACACGAAGCTCACACAGGTCGCATTTCACATCTCGAGGGGTTTTTATTTTTTACTAGCAACAGTGTTATTTATTTAAAGAAGACAAATTAAATGAGCAACAGAAATGAAAATAAAAACATCGGAGCCGCACTCATGCTGTACTCGCGGCTCACGTGACTGCAGACTGACCACAACACAAAAAAACAAAATGGCGCCCTGCTCTTAAAGGAGCCACAGCTTATTTCACTCGTTACAGGTGAAATGGTCAGTAATAAATCAGTGGTTTATTTCGTGTATGTGTTTTTTATTTCTTTTTATACAACAGCACAATAACTGCTAACCTTATCACAGCATTCTGATCATGGGTAAAAAAAAGCCAGTTGTTACTTATATAAAAAACAGCTTTCGTATCTACCTCAGATATACACTGCGGTCAAAAGAATTGACCACAACATTAACATCCCAGAGTTTCCATCATTTTCTTTTTTCTTTTTCTTTTCAAGCAAAAACCTTTTGCTGTTACTGCTTAACTAGCCTGAAATAGTGAATACTTAAGCATCGGCTAGTCACGTGACTGTCACATGATCGTACTGCACTGAGAGAGTTGTGGTCAGTCAGTATTGTCCTGTTCATCATGTTCATGTGTTTGTCAGCTTGATAGGACCATACAAATTTGTGTATCTTATATTAGAGCATTTAAAATTTAGTGCTTTGAGTACAATTCACTCACCTGTTAGTGGGTGGGATATATTAGGCAGTAAGTGAACATTTTGTCCTCAAAGTTGATGTGTTAGAAGCAGGAAAAATGGACCTATGTAAGGATTTGAGGCAGTGTCATGCTTTGGGCAATGTTCTGCTGGGAAACCTTGGGTCCTGCCATCCATGTGGATGTTGACACGTTCCACCTACCTAAGCATTGTTGCAGATCATGTACACCCTTTCATGGAAACGGTATTCCCTGATGACTGTGGCCTCTTTCAGCAGGGTAATTGTCGGAACTCAGAGCCCCCTCCGAGTGGACATATCACCGGGTGGAATTTTTAGATTGTGTCTATTTCTCTTAGCTTTCCATAATCTTACCCAATGAACTCAATAAACTATAAAAACTTAGCCAAAATAAAGGAGATCTCAGTCAGCAGATGAGAAGAAGCAGGTTTCTTTATTCAGCCATGCAGTCAACAACATGCATTTATGAAGAGAGCAGCTGGTTTATAAAATCCCTGAGAAATTCCCCTCTACTTATACCCGTTTCTCTAATTTAAATATTTCCAGCAATTTCCCATTATATTCAATGTATGGCTACATAATTTACATACTTTTGCCATTTCCCATTATTTTCCTACTTGTACCGATACCGCCCCTAAATTAATATCATCCTCCCCTTGATGACGTCAATTTTTCCTCCTCTCAAGTTTCCCTTGTTTTCAGGCTAAGTCAGCCGATTTCAAGAAAAAATAGCGCTTACTTATAAGCGCTGCTTCCTTATCAACTTCATTTGACCGCAACCTCCCAAGCTGCTTCCTTGGATCATCCCGACCTCATACGCTGCCTTCCACAACTATGTGTAAGTACCCTGACCTCTTCCTCTGTGTCATATTGATCTTTCTTTATCTGCTTGATCTAAGTTAGATGCGTTTCTATTTTTTAAATAAGCCTTCCCATTATGCTGTCTCATATCCTTCCCGCCAATGCTCTTCACTACCATAGACCAAGTCACACTGCCCTAACAGTCTACCACTGCCCTGTCAACCCAAGGCAAGAGTTTCCAATATCCTGGGCCTTGAGCTTTTAAGCGTTTCACTCTTATTGTCTGCTAAGCTTTATTTAAGATTACATAGTCACACAATATGCACCTCACTCATCCCTATTTTTCCTTCTAGCTCAGTCAGCCTGCCGTGCTATCTTCCGAAGAAGTCCCAGGGGTGCTCTGCGACGCTGTCGCCAGTATCGGCTGTCTTGCCTGGCTATTGAGCTTACTGGTTTCCTGGAACACCTATCTGACATCTCCATCCCCGAGTCCTCTCACCTTACTCACCATATCGTGAGAGATGCCCTCTGTCTCGATCAGAGCACCCAATTTCACCCCAAAACCTGTGATCAGTCTACTCAGACCCTCTACTGGCATTGGACACGCACTACCTCTCAAGGCATCCAGACTATTGAGATCTCTTCTGATGATTCTTCCTCTGACTCTTCTTCACCTCCTAACTCTCCTGACGTTCCCCAACGTTCTCCTGGCTTTGTGCCTTTGCTTTACAGTATTCACAATATTCCCCAATCTTCTCCTGTCTATTCGCCTCCAGTTTCTCCCACTGATTACTCTCCCACTTCTCCTCAGGAACCTGAGGTCCCTTCTTCTACAGCTGACCCTCCGGTCCCACTGATCCCACTGGATAGGCTGACTGACTGAGCTGTAACTCCTAATGTTTCAATAAATTTCTCTTTCCTTCTTCCTGTCTCAGTGTGGTTATTACACCAGTATACTAATATTAATGGTTTTGCATGTTTATTATAAAGGTTATACATGATTATTATAAATTTGCATTAATCAAAGCCAGCTACTAGTCAATAGCTAAATATTTTGGATAGGTAAACACTACTGATAAGCAGGGTATTGCTATCTTAAAGCTAGGCATATAATTTTCTCCGACATAATGCACCGTGCCACAAAGCCCAAATGGTTCAGGAATGGTTTGATGAGCACAAAAATGAGTTTGAGGTGTTGACTTGGCCTCCAAATTCCCCAGATCTCAATCCAATCCAGCATCTGTGGGATGTGCTGGACAAACAAGTCCGATCCATGGAGGCCTCACCTTGCAACTTACAGGACTTTAAGGATCTGCTGCTAACATCTTGGTGCCAGATACCACAGCATACCTTCAAGAATCAAGTGGAGTCCATGCCTCGATGGGTCAGGGCTGTTTTGGCAGCAAAAGGGGGACCAACACAATATTAAGCAGGTGGTCATAATGTTATACCTGATCAGTGTATATGATACTGTATGTAAACGGTTTTAGAAGACGTTTGTTTTTAGCTGGTCAAACAACACGGAAAAATCTGGAAAAGGCGCAGATTAAGATGAAAAAGCTTTTTGATCGCCAGTCTGAAAAGCGTGTATTTAATCCTGGGGATCAGGTTTTGGCATTGCTTCCGTTTGTGGATTCTCCGTTCTGTGTGAAATTTGTGGGACCCTATACTGTTGTGCGTGCACTGTCTGATCTTAATTATGAAATCGCAACTCCAGACAGGAAGAAAATAACCCAAGTCTGTCATGTAAATTTACTGAAACCTTTTTTCTCCCGCGATTGTCAACCAACTGATGTTAAATCATCCGCTCCGGTTAGTCCTGTGACAGATGGGATGGGTCAGTCTTTGGTATAGGAGAGATTAAGGTTGTAGACGATGCTGTAATACAACCTCGACTGAAAAATTCTGAGACCTTGAAAGATTTCTTGTCTCATTTATCCGTTTTGCAGCAAGCAGAGTTGTCACAGCTGATACGCGAGTTTACGTCATTGTTTGGGGATGTTCCATCAAAAACTCATTTAATAGAGCACGACGTGGATGTGGGTGATGCTTCACCTCTACATCAGCGCTATTATCGTGTCCCTTTTGAAAGACGTCTAAAGTTGGAAATCACCAAACCTGACGCTTTTCCCTCCCGAGAATGGAGGACTGCGTTGACCAAGTGGGCTCGGCAAGGTATGTTAGTAAATTTGATTTACTTAAAGGATATTGGCAGGTGCCTTCGACACCACAGGCACAGGAAATTACTGCTTTTATAACTTCCTCAGGGTTGTACTCCTATTCTGTCATGAGCTTTGGTTTACGCAACGCTCCAGCTACATTTCAGAGATTAATGAATCGTGTAGTCTCTGGTTTGGAAGGCTGCGCGGTCTATTTGGACGACGTTATAGTTTATAGCGATAGCTGGGATCAGCACTTCACACGGGTACGAGATTTATTTCGGCGTTTAGTGGAGGCTAATTTGACGGTGAACTTGGCTAAATGTGATTTTGCACAGGCAACGGGTTCTTACTCGGGAAACGAGGTGGGCCAAGGTGTGGTGCGCCCTTTGCACGCTAAAATAAGTACGATAGATAATTTCCCTGCCCCTTGTGATAAAAAAGAGCTCATGAGGTTTATTGGGATGGCCAGTTACTATCACAGTTTTTGTCCCAATTTTTCATCGGTCATCTGTTCATTGACTAATATTTTAAAGAACTCCACGTTGTCAAAAGGCGTTTGAGAAAGTGAAGTTGTTGTTGACTGCTGCTTCTGTGTTAGCAGCTCCCCAAAGTGGTCTTGTGTTTGAGATTCAGGTTGACGCCGGTCAGGTGGGAGCAGGAGCTGTTCTTCTCCAGACTCATTCTGGTGGTATTGGTCACCGTAACTGAAGAACAGATCCTTGAAGAATATCTGAAGTAATCCTGTTCCTAATAAGCACATTAGCATTATGTATGTGTGAGGTTTCACATGCGATGTTTATAAGGAAACTGAATTGAAGCCTGATCACGTTGCCTTGTGCAAGTAAGCTTTCTTATGTTCAGCAGAAAAAGACCTCGGTGTGATTACTGACTCTTTCGTCTTTCATCCGAAGCTCATGTGCACACATGGACAAAATTGTTGGTACCCTTCCGTTAAAGAAAGAAAAACCCACAATGGACAGTGAAATAACTTGAAAAGTAATGATGAATAAAATTGTACTGAAAATTGACTAATGAAAATCAGACAATGCTTTTGAACTCGAAAAGATTGACACGTTCAACTAAAGTGTGTCCTATAATTAGCATCACAGGTGTCTTCCCACTTGTAGTCAGTCAGTCTGCCTGTTTAAAGGGTGAAAAGTAGTCACTGTGCTGTTTGGTATCATGGTGCGCACCACACTGAACACGGAGCACAGAAAGCTAAGGAGAGAGTTGTCTCAGGAGATTAGAAGGAAAATTATAGACAAGCATGTTAAACAAACAGCCTGATATTCCTCTGACTACAGTTGCACATTACTCAGAAGCTTAAGGTCCACTGGACTGTGTCCAACCTTCCTGGATGTGACCACAAGAAGAAAATTTATGACAAATTGAAGAGGCAGATAACCCTAACCCTAACCCTAACGCTAACCCAGCTTAGGCTGGAGTGAAAGTGGAACATGCAACAGGACAATGATCCATGGCTAAATAAGAAAATAATTGGTGCTACAATGGAATTTCATTTATATATATATATATATATATATATATATATATATATATATATATATATATATATATATATATATATAAACAATTTGTGTATACAGTATATACATTTATATATACATTTATTTGTGTATACAGTATATACATTTATATATACATTCATGTTTGGTTGTTTCTTTCTTTCGAGGGTCTTCAACAGCTCCGCCTTCACTCAGAACCTTCACCAGATTTAAACCATTCATGGCTTAAGATGTCTTCAAATGTGGGCCGACATTCAGGTTCCAAGTCCAGGCACCGATTTATCAGATTGTGGCAACCTGTGTGCAGTGATGAGATATTATAGCTAGCGCTTTGACATTTAGATAGATATTAATATTATTCAAAAATCAATTCATCTTGTAATGCCAGTTTCACAAACTTCAGCAGTTCTTAATGGTGATGCTTCTACATTTCCTCACCTTCAGACACGCCGGGAGCGAAGTACATCTTCCTGTAAAAGATGTCGTCCTCATTATGGAAGGGCATGTGTCCGCAGACCAGGTAAAAAAGGAGAACTCCCAGACTCCAAATGGTGGCAGGATATCCGAAATACTCTCCATCGCACACCCACTCAGGTGGAGAGATACTCCAAGTTCCTGAGCAAAAAAGAGAGAAGGAGCACCGTCAGCACTGTGGAAACTTCACTTCGTTCTCTTTGATTCTGTCTCCTACCTATTATGCACTTACCTTCATATTCTGTGTAGGGCGTGTCAGAGAGCAGAGCTCCACAGCCAAAGTCGATTAACTTCACATCCAGCGTGTCAGGTTTGATGAGAAGGTTCTCCGCCTTGATGTCACCATGGAAAACACCGGCTTGACAGCAGTGGCGAGCGGCTTTAACCACCTGGCTCATGATTTTCTGAGCCAGTGCTTCTGACAATCTGCCGTCGTGATGTTTAAGGAACTGCTGGAGGTCCATGCATGGGCTGGGTCGCTCCAGGACCAAGATGTAGCAATCGGACATCTCGAACCATTCAATCAACTCCAGCACATTGTCACAAGGAAGCGGCTTGGAGACCTTTTTCATTAGTGCAACTTCCAGGGGAAGGCTGCTTGTTTCTCCAGGCTGAAATACAAACAGATACAGTTAGTCCTGGACTGGAGCGAATTCTTCTAATCTACTGAATCAGAGATGATACAATACGAAGGTATGAACTGGTAATGATTCAGATATCTATTATGGATGATAGGGAATACAATCTGAATGTGAACTCTAAGTTGAAGGTAAGTAGTTTAGGATTATTTTAGTAGGACTGAGTAAACGGACACATCATTTGGTCTATCAGGTGGGTGTTATTTGGACTCTATGTCGTCTCTGCAGAAGAATCTCAGAAGTAGAAGTTTACTTACAATGGTGATGAATTTATCTTCTGTTTTTTTCTCCACATATTTCAGTGCAACCTGTTCAGACATAAAGAAACATGCACATTCTTATTGTAAAACATGAACAGAACATATACAATTCGTAATTTCTACAGAGTTGTGATCAGAAATAAAATGAATCTATTCCAATAGGCTTCAGACTGGCTTAGCCTCATACTCCCATTTTGCCAACAGTTTGCTGCAATTCTCACTTTGCAGATGATTGACACTAAATAATGCGGTTTCTTTACGTTGACTGAACACACAACTGAATCAGACCAATTTTCAGCATTTGCTGAAGATTAAACATTTAAATACGTCACAGTGGTATCAGTTACATAGTTCAGTTACTAAACAGTTCCCTGCAAAATCTATGATTTTTTAACTCGGCTGTTCTGACATAGTGTGTTTTATTTTTGCCCCAGACAATCAGGCAAGTGTTATTGTTTAACCCTGGGATTGTCCCTCAGGGACATCGATCATTTTTCAAACGCTTAACAATGGTTACTAAGTGCAAATGGACTGTAGATGTCATGCACAGTCTAATGACCTGCTTGTCATCAGCATTACGGATTCCCGCACGGACTGTCCCGAAGCCTCCTTCACCCAGCATCTCTCCCGGGGTGTACAACGACTCAAACACCTCTGTTAAACAAACAGACCATCATTCAAATCAAGCTGAAATAAGAAAATCTGCAGAAAAGTTATACATTCACTAGCAACACATTACAGCAACATTTTTGGAAATGGTGGATTCTAACATACCCCATGGCGTGATGATGTTCTCAGGAAGAGGACACAGGTTCTGTACCAGAAAAAAGTATTGTACATACTTAATTCACACGTCATAAATCATACTGGATATGCCTAATATTTGACTGCATGTAATGCAAACACATCTTCAGAAATGAATTAAACAGAAACAGCCTTCACTTTCCTAGAATAGAAGAGTGAAATGAACGTGTTCTACATATTTCTTAGCGTTATTTTTGAGCTGAACATTTCTATAGCCACAGATTACTTTGTGTTAATGGGTTGTTAGCTTTACTTCTAGATGATCTCATTGAAAACTATTTTATCAAGGATAATCTCTTTTATTTTGAGCCTCTATGTGATTAGATTTGTGTAATCTCATATAATCAGGTAAGCACACCAATCTCTGTTACTGAGCAGTACAAGCCATGTAATCTGGACTAGTATAGCATGTTTCTGCTCGATATATTACGGTCTAATCTCTTCTCACTGACTCACCTTGACATTCTTCTTAGGTTCCTCAAACCACTGGTGGCTGAGGATTTGCTCGTACGTTGGGCGCCAGTGAGGATATAGCTCCAGACACCACTGGATCAGGTCACGGCAACCTGTGTGTAGTGATGAGAGAGACATTTAGTCAGACATTCTAGATTTTGGAAAATCAATTAATATGATTCATTTATTGTGAAAGGCAAGTTTTCCAACATTACTATACATATCTAAACTTGATGTGTTTGGACTTTCTCACCTTCGGACAGGTCGTTAGCAAAGTGCAAGTCCCGGGCAACGATGTCCTTCTCGCACCAGAAGGGCAGTTCTCCACATACCATGTCAAACAGTAGAACTCCCAGACTCCAGACGGTAGCATGATCACCCATATACTCGCCCTCACATATCCACTCAGGTGGGAAGTAAGCTCTAGTTCCTGAGTGAAAAAGACAGAAGGAGCAACGTCACAAAAATGGTTGTCCACTGCATGTTTTTATTCTTTCCAAGACCTATGATGTGCTTACCTGCATAATATCTGTAGGGGGTGTCCTGCAGCAAATCACCACAGCCAAAGTCTATCAGCTTCAGCTGGTGTGTGTCGGTGTTGATGAGAATATTCTCCGGCTTGATGTCACGGTGCAGGACACCACATTCAGAGCAGTGGCGAGCGGCCTGAACCACCTGACGCATGATGTGTTTTGCCAGTGATTCAGACAGTCGCCCTTTGTGACCTTTTAGGAATTTTCGGAGGTCTGTGCAGGGGATTGGTCTCTCCAGGATCAAGATGAAGCAGTCCGACATCTCGAACCACTCGATCAGCTCCAAGACATTTTCATGGCAATATGGCTTGGACACCATTTGCATTAAAGCAACTTCCAGAGGAAGGCTGTTTGTCTCTCCAGGCTGAAATATAAACAGACACACTTAGCATGGGTGCGGCGTGATTAGGTCTAAATTATGGTAAACAGAAATGTTACAGTATAAAAGGCTTGGATTAGTAATTGACACATAATTCCACACATAACCTCAGAAGTAAAGGAAGTTTACTTACAATGGTGATGAAAGCTTCATTCATTTCCTTCCCCACGTATTTAATGGCAACCTGTTCGCATATACAACACATAATTACATTCTTATAGAAAACCTCACTAAGACATATAAGTTGTGATGAATTGTGTCGATTAGTGCAAATGAACTGTAGATGTGCAGTCCGCTTACCTGTTTTCCGTCAGCATTACGGACTCCTGCACAGACGCTCCCGAAGCCTCCTTCACCCAGCAGCTCTCCCGGAGTGTACAGGGACTCAAACACCTCTGTTAAACAAATATACAATCATTCAGTAACAAATAAGAAGTGTGTTGTCTTGAAAAATCAATCTGAAATCATCTTTTCTGCTACCTAAGTTCTGATCCCTTCTGTCTCTTACCCAAAGACTAACGTACACTTTATATAAATATGACCATATTAAATTCAAACCTTTTAATAAACCTTTTCAGGCAAAATATATGAAGCTGATTAGACTGTTTTGGCCCAGTGTAATGTGTTAAAGATCTGACAGACGTGTGCTAAAAATCTTTACCGGACTTTAAATCATTACTGTAAATTCTTTGCTGTGTGATTCTTTAGGTACAATTTTATGTCCAAATGGTGGATGAACATACCCCATGGTGTAATGTGGCCTTCCTGACGTGGACGCTGGAGACTGAACATCTCACTAGTCATGAGGCCACGTCCGGAGTTCTTCAGCTTATACACTCCGTCCGCGTACAGCTGACGAAGGTTTACCAGCCACTCCGGTTCTTCTTCCTTCCCTTGGTGTAGCTTCTCAGACAGCTACGAGACAGACGGAAAATAAACCGACTAAATATTTTGTAAATAAAACCTTGGAATCATTTTACAAGTATCATATTTACCGCAATGGTCATTTTCATTGTGGTCTTGGTGATTTGCCGTGGTAAAGTAGCAATTGCTGTAGCGATGGCCTCGCAGTACTCGAGGGCTTGGTCGAAAAGGCCGAGCTCGGCTAGCCTACTGGCGTGATAGCACTTGAAGATCTAAGACAGACAGAGTCATTCCATCTTAGCAAAAAGGTCCATGCTTAAATTTGATAAAAAGAATATTAAAAAGGAATAAAAAGAGAAATTCTAACTTGGAAATTTGGCTGGGGAAGCCCTGTGGTCAGCGAGCATATGTATTCATACACCTCCGTTCGTTCAATTGCTTCCCTTATGGCTGATTGCCTGATTGGCAGACTGTACAAAGAGAAAAGTGTCTTAGTCAAGTCAGAAGAATAATCATACCCAAGCGCTCTCACACACGAACACACACACAATACCTGTTACAGCCAATGAGCTCAAAGCTGGGGCTCTGTAAAATCTGCAACTCCTCCGTTGCAGCTACGTAGCACAGCTGTGCAGCATAGGTCAGTCCTCTGGAGTCTGCAGATGAAAGACCAAACATGCATGTAAGGATTTGGGTCAGTGCAACAGTCCAGAGTTCATGATCCGATCACAACATGTGAAGTTCCTAGAATATTGTTTATGTTATCCATACCAAGGTCCTGTCCCATTTGAATCAGAGCATCCAATATCTCGTCTTCTGGGTCGGCAGAGCACAAAAGTTTCGCCAGAGAAAGACACCAGCTATCTTGGTTCTTAACCGCTCTCTGTAGATGGAATTGGCACATTAGACAGCAACAAATAAAGCAAAAACAACACAAAAAGTAGACAGATGGTGATGCTGATGCATTAATAAACAAAGGTATAGCTAATATAACATATTACAACATAACATGACAAGTTTATACCCTTTTCTTCAGAAGCCTGTAGTTCTTGAAAAGGACAGTTGCAGCATCTGCCAGCTCTGCTTTCTGTAAAAGAAACATGCTTAACTTCCATCACTACTCTAGACACAGTATATTTATTCATGCTGACAAATTTAGCTTATTAAATCTCTTGCTGCTTTTATTGTGAGTAATTTTGCTGTGAAAGTCAACTAAAACGCTTACTCCATTTTTGCTGCAACGCAGCTCCATCACCTTCCAGAAGAAATAGGTCTCCTTCTGGTCAGGTTCCTCCACCTTTTGTAGGCACTCCTGGGATTTCCTCTGGATAAAACGCATCACGTCCTCCATCTGGATCTTACTGCTGTAATGGATGGATACAGATTATTGAACATACACCTTGACCAGCTGATGATATGTTTCCAAACATTCCTGCTGAATGTTCAGTTTGTGTGTGTGTGTGTGTGTGTTATCTCAGAGGAGAAATAAGCACTCACCTCATCAGAGGACCCGGAAAAGAGATGTTCTCCCCATCAGACAGGTAGTTGCCATCACCTTGTAAGAGGTTGCTTTCTCTCTCATGATGAGGAATTTGAACAGCAGGGTTGCTCTGCATTTTCTTGTCCACTGTCATTTTTGTTAATTTTGTTATTAACTGTGGAACACCATAAATACATTTGGTTATTTATTTATTTGCTTTTTGTTTTTTATATAATTCAACTTGTGTTTTAATTATTTTGTCCACCTCTGGACAAATTCATCAGACTCGCAGACGATATTTGCTTTAAGTAATTGAAAAAAAAAATGATGTGCTGATTCATCAATTTTTTATAGTCAGATGTGAGTGAGGACATAAAAAGACTTTCTGATATGTAATTTCAATACAAAACAATTTCACTGAATAGCAGTTAGGGGATATACACTGATCAGGCATAACATTATGACCACTGACAGGTGAAGTGATTATCTCCTCATCATGGCCCCTGTTAGTGGGTGGGATATATTAGGCAGCACGTGAACATTCTGTCCTCAAAGTTGATGTGTTAGAAGCAGGAAAAATGGGCAAGCGTAAGGATTTGAGCGAGTTTGACAAGGGACAAATTGTTATGGCTAGACGACTGGATCAGAGTATCTCCAAAACTGTAGCTCTTGTGAGGTATTCCCGGTCTGCAGTGGTCAGTATCTATCAAAAGTAGTCCAAGGAAGGAACAGTGGTGAACCGGCAACAGGGTCAGGGGCGGCCAAGGCTCACTGATGCACGTGGGGAGCGAAGGCTGGCCCGTGTGATCCGATCCAACAGACGAGCTACTGTTGCTCAATTTCCTGAAGAAGTTAATGCTGGTTCTGATAGAAAGGTGTCAGAATACACAGTGCATCACAGTTTGTTGTGTACGGGGCTGCATAGCCACAGACCAGTCAGGGTGCCCATGCTGACTCCTGTATACAGCCAAAAGTGCCAACAATGGGCATATGAGCATCAGAACTGGACCAGGGAGCAATGAAAGAAGATGGCCTGGTCTGATGAATCACGTTTTCTTTTACATCACGTGGATGGCCGGGTGCGTGTGCATCACTTACCTGTTGAACACATGGCACCAAGATGCACTATGGGAAGAAGGCAAGCCGGCGGAGACAATGTCATGCTTTGGGCAATGTTCTGCTGGGAAACCTTGTGTCCTGAGATCCACGTGGATGTTACTTTGACCCGTACCACCCACCTAAGCATCGTCACAGACCATGTACACCCTTTCATGGAAACGTTATTTCCTGACGCCTGTGGCCTCTTTCAGCAGGATAACGTGACACAATGCCACAAAGCAAAAATGGTTCAGGAATAGTTTGGGTTTGAGGTGTTGACTTGGCCTCCAAATTCCCCAGATCTCAGTCCAATCAAGCTTTTGTGGGATGTGCTGGACAAACAAGTCCGATCCATGGAGGCCTCACCTCACAACTTAGAGGACTTAAAGGATCTGCTGCTAACATCTTTTGTGCCAGATCCAGCAGCACACCTTCAGGGATCTAGTGGAGTTCATGCCAAAAGGTGGACCAACACTACCAATGTTAGGCAGGTGGTCATAATGTTATGCCTGAAGACGTCTACAGCTCATTACAGGTCGAATACAAACTATTCTACTTTGGGTTGTAGCAAGTTTGATAAACAGCTGCTTGCCTCTTTCTGCTTTGTGTAGATCTGTATTATCTTATATTAGTTATATTACTATCATATATCTTATAGATCTTATATTACTTTAAAGCTGAGACTTTCTCAGCTTTCTTCCCTCTCTCCTCTGCACAGGATGTTCACCTGTGTCCATAATAAATCCATGAGGCTGAACACGGGGAAACGAGTAGCTTAGCGGATTTTACTCAAGATTAAACCATTTAGCATAAGAAAAAAGTGTAGGACTAATGTAATATTATTTTTTTAACTCACTTTCCTGAAGGTTTTATACTTTAGGCTCAAGAAACAGAGCAAATCAGTGTAGACAGTCCCAGCATATTTTTCCATGTTTCACACAATATATTTCCTCTATTCGATCACAATTTCTCTTCCCTACTTAACACACTAACACTCTTCATACCTCAGTTGGTTGGGGGTCAGTTCTTAAATATCCCAGGGTCCTGTGCAAAACTTATACAGTATTAATGCACACACCTAATCTGGTCTAGATCACCAGTCTACATCAGACCTGACCTGAATCAACAAGATTTAATAGAAATATATTTCAAACAACAAGAGTGAGATCAGCTTCCCGAAAAAGAAAGATAATGTAACTTCATATTTTTCCCCCCTTTCATTTAAATAGTTTCAAGTAGCTCACAGAAGAGCTGGTGAATAACAATAGTCACATTTGCACAATTTTATTTCATATTCTACTTTTCATTTTTGGCCTAGGATGAGTTTTCTCTCTGAACTTAATATACTTTTATTACAAATGACACACACACACACACACACACACTACAATTAAACTGTTTATTTTGTTAATATGAAGCAGTAATGATTCTCTAGCTTCTAGCATCTGGTACAGTATTAAAGGTGTGTTCAATAAAACCTCCAAACATTTGGAACAATTAACCATTAACCATGTACAATTTGACACACAAACACAGTTTGATGTGGAATAGCTTTATAAAAGGGCATTTTGTCCTTTAATATTGCAGTAGGAGTTGCTCAGACATAAATGTAAAAGTGATATCAAACAAAGGAAAAAAAAAAACGTACATATCCATCCATCCATCCATCGTGTTTTTGTAGGTGCTCAGGATAGCTCTCTGAAGCTGTGGGATCTGAGGAAGCTGATGAACTTTTAGACAATTACTTTGGATAATAACTATGAGGTTTGTTATTATTATACAAGTGTTGGTTTGCTGATATGTTGCCATGTGTACTGCAATTGTTTTTACTAAATCACAAACAAATTGAAATAATCAGATCATTAAGTGCAATGAACCAGTATCAGCCTTTTCATTTCCTCCTTCTCCTCTTCCTCCTGTTGACCTGCAGGTGAAGTCTCTGGTGTTTGACCAGAGCGGAACGTATCTGGCTGTTAGAGGGTCTGATATTCGAGTGTACATTTGCAAACAGTGGACTGAGGTTCTCAACTTCACTGGTGAGTGCAGCAGCTTTACTGTTATACATTTATATCGTGTGTTAAGTGTCCATGCTTCCCATAAACAATTGTTTTCAGCTTTTAAAATGAATAACTGATTGAAAATGATGATTGGGTCTTTCTCCTCTCTTTTCCTCTTTGCTTTCTATAGATCACTCAGGTTTGGGTAACTGGCGAGCATGCTCAGTTCCTGTCCTCTACTGACATGGACAGAAGCCTCAAATTCTACAGCCTGTAGGACATCAGGAGAAACTGATGAAATGAAATGAGAGAGATAGGAGTTATGTTTTAGTCCATGATCCCATTCTAGTGTATAAGGATGAAGCTAACCATCATGGTTTTGCAGCCTCTGTCTCGCAGATGAAAATGGACGTCGAAATGATTTCCATATATGAATACACTGTAGTGATAAGTGAACACATTCTCTGCCGTCTCTAATCAATCATATGGTTTTCTCATGAGAACCGCTTAAAGATTTTTAGTAGCTATGAATAATAACTTGGTTTATATAATTTTGGTATATTTTTATAATAATTCTGGTTTTGTCAACCTTTTATTTTCCTGCTCTGTATTTCTAGGGCTCCCTTTTCCTGACTTAGTGGTGTTGCTGTCTCTTGTGCCTAATCATTTGTACCCTGCCATGAGCTGAAAACAGAAAAGAATCAAATTAGATTTCAATAAAGACTTGATGTTTTTAATGTCTGGTGTTCAAGTGTATGATGTGAATTATCACGTTTCACATTAATATTGTGTTAATGTTTCATCTGATATTATATTATACTGTAGTCTTACAAGGGCACATAATAAAAGGGCTACAAGGGTAATAAGTAATACATATATATACACTATGTTGCCAAACATTTGAGGACACCCCTCCAAATCACTGAATTCAGGGGACTGGGCTTGGCCCTTTAGTTCCAGTGAAAGGAACTCTTAATGCTTCAGTATACCAAGACATTTTGGACAATTTTATGCTTTGTGGGAACACTTTGGGGATGACCCCTTCCTGTTCCAACATGACTGCAAACCAGTGCACAAAGCAAGGTCCATAAAGACATGGGTGAGTGAGTTTGGTGTGGAGGAACTTCACAGAGTCCTGACCTCAACCTGATCAACATCTTTGGGATGAATTAGAGCGGAGACCTCACAAATGCTCTTCCAGTGGAATGGTCAAAATTCCCATAAAAACACTCCTAAACTCCTAAAACTCCTAAAGAAGAGTTGAAGCTGTTATAGCTGCAATGGTTCATAAAAAGCCTTTTACTTTTTCTATGCTAAACCCCTGCACTTTGGTGGATGTGTCTCTAATTTGTTAGTTGTCTTTAAAACACCCCATATATATAAAGAGGATATATATATATATATATAAGGGTTTCACGGTATCGATAACTATCTATATATAATTAATATATCTGATCCTTAATAAATGATATCTATCTAATTTTATCACTTAAAAATATCCAGAGTAAGGACAATATTTTCTCAAGGTGATAATCTTACAAATAATGCATGAACATTTAGGTATGTGAGTGGAATGAAGGAGGTGGTGACCCGGGTGTGACGTGTCTCTGATGAAGCTTGTGGCCACTGGGTGCTGTAGATGTGCTTAAGTGCAGGGATTTTGGTTTGCCTATGTAGATAGTGTAACTCATGGGCGTCGCTAGGCCATTTTTAGGGGGGCTGTAGCATAACTACTCAGCACCCCAAAAAATTATGTGATTATCCATAAACTGTACACAAATTGGTGATTGATTAATTAATTAATTCATTCATTCATTAATTTTTTTACTATTATACCCACATTGGGGACTGAGCCCCCCTTAAATGAAAATCCTAGAATCGTCCCTGGGTCACCCAATTAGTTACTTTTCACTCAAGTTTAATTCCTATCAATTGAATTACTCTGTTACTGAGAAGGAAACGTTGGCACTGATCTGGGCACTTCAACATTTTGATGTGTATGTGGGGGGAGGGTCCCCAGTTGTCATCTATTCAGATCATAATCCTTTGACATTCCATCATTCATTACAGAGTCAGAGTCCACGCTTAATGCGATGGATACTTTACTTACAGCCTTATAATTTGACAATAAAACACATTAAGGAAGTTGAGAATGTGTTAGCAGACACCCTGTCCTGTGCCCCCATGGTGGAGAGAGGAAATGGTGTTTCTGTCTTCAACTGATGTGAGCTGACCCACCTCTATGTATGCATGTTATAATTTAGTATCATTATTTTGTTATTTTGATGTGGGAAACAGTATTCCCTGATGACTGTGGCCTTGTTCAGCAGGGTAATGCACCGTGCCACAAAGCCCGAATGGTTCAGGAATGGTTTGATGAGCACAACAATGAGTTTTTGAGGTGTTGACTTGGCCTCCAAATTCCCCAGATCTCAATCCAATCCAGCATCTGTGGGATGTGCTGGACAAACAAGTCCAATCCATGGAGGCCTCACCTTGCAACTTACAGGACTTTAAGGATCTGCTGCTAACATCTTGGTGCCAGATACCACAGCATACCTTCAGGGATCTAGTGGAGTCCATGCCTCGATAGGTCAGGGCTGTTTTGGCAGCAAAAGGGGGACCAACCCAATATTAAGCAGGTGGTCATAATGTTATGCCTGATCAGTGTATATGATATATAATGAAACGAATACAATTGAATAATATAAACAGTTCTATGTATATTTAAAAGGATTTACAGTATGAGTATATTGTGAATAAGAATCTCAGGATGAGCTCAGTTTTCATGATTACAGCAGGTTTTAAATTCAAGTCTACATTATATTCATATAAGATCATCGACTGAACCCACGGTGAGATTTGGGCATGAACTGTTGATGGGAAGTGCAGATTTTTAAGCTATCCATGTGTGTTCATCCACAGCAGCAGACATTGAGTCATAAATGCAGACGGCTCCAAGCAGAAGATCATAAATATGATGATATTGAATGAAAGCAAACAGCAGCCAGTCAGGTATAAGGTTCATGATTTATTTAACGTATTTCTAATTTATTTACAGGAATTATAATTTATTTGTAATTATAATTTGTTGGGTGCTGATTGTCTGATCCAACATGGCCTATTCATCATCTGTGGAATAAAAACATGTTTAAATTAATATAGAGTATTGTAGAAGATAATGTTTCCTTATCTGATTTCTTGTTCAATTGTCATGAAAATAAAATTACATAATACTTTATTGTGGAAGAATGCAGTAGGGTTCTAGTGCAATCCATGTGATCTGGATCATATTCTGTGTTAGTTCATTTTAATTAGATCTGATGTTTTACCTGGCTAACCTGAAGGGCTTCTGTGAACCACCCATGTTTACTGATCTGCTTCAGGCTTGGTCTTTTGGTGGGATCTTGCTCTAAGCACCAGTTGATCAGATGGCGGCAGGCTGTGTGGGCAGTGATGTAAACAGGGACAGAAATTTAGTCACTAATTTTTAATCTTCACTATCATTTTTCTCAGATTTGTAATATCTTGTAATATCTCAAAATGCTGTTTTTATATTCTCTCACCTTCAGACAGGCCAGGTATGAAATTGAGGGACCCAGCAACAATTTCCTCCTCATTACTGAAGGGCATTTCTCCACAGACTAAGCTGTATAGGAGAATGCCCAGACTCCAGATGGTAGCATGGTCGGCGTAGTACTGTTGTTGCTGGATCCATTCTGGAGGCCAAAAATCTGGGGTTCCTGAGCAGAAGAGCAAGAACAACATCAGCAAGATCACAACTTAGATATTCCATTAATTATGTGCAATATCTGTTGACGTGCAATTACCTGCATATTCCACGTAGGGCGTGTCCTGCCACAAATCACCACAGCCAAAATCGATCAATTTTATGTCCAGGGTGTCGGAGTTGAACAGAAGGTTTTCCGCCTTGATGTCACGGTGGAAAACCTTGTGACTTTGGCAGTAGCCGGCAGCCTCGCCCACCTGCAGCATGAAGTAATAATAATAATAATAATAATAATGATAATAATAATAATAATAATAATAATAATAATAATAATAATAACCATCAATCATTGAACACTAAAGAAAACTCTCAGGATCAAAATCAAAAGAGCTAAACTAAATTTCATCTAAACACAACTATATACACTGTAATTATGTAATATAGTCTAGAAAGAACAACCAGTCTCAGCAAGACTGGACCCTTACAGCCACATCACATAGTCACAGCCGTACCATACATCAGTAACCCTAAATAAACAGTTCAATCACACACGTATCTAAATTACACACACAAACAAAAAACAAATGATGCCTTTGTGGATTGTTTCACCATTATTATTTGAATTTGTGCATCACTTTGTGTTCTCCATTTTTATGGGATTTTTACTTTGTGAAGCATCTGATAAAGCTAGCAAACACGTTATCAAGAACAAACAAATTCTTTGGTTATCCAAAGAGGGGCCATAGTGAAAGATGAATCACCTGCAGCATGATCATTTTGGCCAGTAGCTCAGTGAGTGTGCCTCCTTCACTTAAGCATAACTCGTACACGTCCATGCAGGGGATTGGTCTTTCCAGGACTAACAGGAGGCAGTTGTCCATTTCAAACCAATCCACAAGCTGCAGAACGTACTGGCAGTGAGGTGGCTTTGATAGCATTTGCATTAGTCAAAGTCAAAGTCAAAGAAGCTTTATTGTCACTTCAACCATATATAGCTGATGCAGTACACAGTGAATTGAAACAACGTTCCTCCTAGACCAGAGGTGCTACACATAACACAGACAAAGTACAGTGACGCGGACAAACATAAAGCTAAACATAGAGATAAAACTAAACTATACTTAAGGTGCAAGAAATAAACTAGACATACAACAGAAGTGCACAGGACGACAAGACAAGACAGTGCAGACAAACAACATATAGACATGCAGATATAAAACTGACACTTTGCGCAAAGAACAGTGTATACAGTGAATATAAATATGAAATTGACATGTAAACAGGATTAATATAAAGTGAAATGTAAAGTGAATGTGCATGCAAACAGGACAATTTAGTATGTGTGTGTGTGTGTCCAGCACAGTTCAGTTCCTCTTGGAACACAGTTCTCAGCTTTTGTGCATGTGCGTTATGTATGTGTGTGCGAGTACATGTCCAGCACAGTTCAGTTCTCTGTTGAGATCAGATCTTGGTTGTACGTGTGTGTGTGTGTGTCCAGCTCAGCTCAGTTCTCTGTTGAGATCAGATCTTGGTTGTACGTGTGTGTGTGTGTGTCCAGCTCAGCTCAGTTCTATGTTGAGATCAGATCTTGGTTGTGTGTGTGTGTGTGTGTGTCCAGCTCAGCTCAGTTCTCTGTTGAGATATCTGAAAGCCTCAGGGAAGTATCTGTTCAACAGTTTGGTTGTGCGGGTCCGAATGCTTCGGTACCTCTTTCCAGATGGTAGAAGGGTGAAGAGTGCATGTGAGGGGTGTGTGGGATCATCCACAATGCTGTTAGCTTTGCGGATGCAGCGAGTGGAGTAAATGTCTGCGGATGCAGCTGTTAAGGATGCTCTCGATGGTCCCTCTGTAGAAGGTGGTCAGGATGGGAGGTAGGAGATGAGCCTTCCTCAGCCTTCGCAGGAAATAGAGACGCTGCTGGGCTTTCCTGGTGATGGAGCTGGTGTTGAGTGACCAGGTGAGGTCCTCTGCCAGGTGGACACCAAGGAATTTGGTGCTCTTGACGATCTCCACGATGGACCCATCAATGTTCAGTGGAGAATGTTCACTCTTTGCTCTCCTGAAGTCAACAACCATCTCTTTAGTCTTGTCGACGTTCAGAGACAGGTTATTGACTTTACACCAGGCTGTTAGATGTTGCACCTCCTCTCTATATGCTGACTCGTCGTTCTTGCTGATGAGACCCACCACGGTCGTGTCATCGGCGAACTTGATGATATGATTAGAGCTGTGCATTGCTGCACAGTCGTGAGTCAGCAGAGTGAACAGCAGTGGACTGAGCACACAGCCCTCAGTGTGGTGGTGCTGGAGATGCTGTTCCCGATCCGGACTGACTGAGGTCTTCCAGTCAGGAAATCCAGGATCCAATTGCAGAGGGAGGTGTTGATACCCAGCAGACTCAGCTTCTAGATCAGGTGCTGAGGAATGATCGTATTGAATGCTGAACTGAAGTCAATGAACAGCATTCGTAGGTAAGTGTATTTATTGTCCAGGTGTGTGAGGGCCAGATGGAGGGTTGTGGTGATGGCATCGTCTGTGGATCGATTTGGACGATACGCAAACTGCATGGGGTCAAGTGACGGGGGCAGCAGGTTCTTAATGTGTCTCATGACGAGCCTCTCGAAGCACTTCATGTTGATGGGTGTGAGTGCAACGGGACGGTAGTCATTGAGACAGGACACTGGAGACTTTTTCGGCACGGGGATGATAGTGGTTGACTTTAGGCACGTTGGGACGACGGCGCTGCTCGGGGAGATGTTGAAGATGTCCGTGAAGACGTCTACTAGCTGTTCTGCACATTCCCTGAGCACTCTGCCAGAATTGTTGTCTGGTCCAGCAGCTTTCCGTGGGTTAACTCTGTGTAGAGTTTTCCTCACATCAGCCGTGGTGAGACAGAGCACCTGGTCCTCTGAAGAAGGGCTGGTCTTCCTCGCTGTCACGTCATTTTGTGCCTCGAACCGAGCGTAGAAGCTGTTCAGCACATCTGGAAGGGAGGCATCACTGTCACAGGCAGGTGGAGCTGGCCTGTAGTTGGTGATGGACTGGATGCCTTGCCACATGTGCCGAGTGTCGCCGCTGCTGGCATTAAAGCCACCTCTAGATGGAGCTTGCAGGTCTCGCCAGGCTAGCAATTAAAAAACAAACACACATAAAATTAGCATAGTTTGTGAAATCTGAATCTATAGATGCAGTATATGAAACCTAGATGCTGCTGTGAGCTAAGACTAATGTGACTGAACTGAGGAGAATTAGACTTTCAAAGAAAGATTTTTGCAGCATATGGATGGAAGAATCACAAAGAACAAGTATAAAAAAAGACAACATTACGTTTTATAGGAATTACTTTGCTGTTTAGTGTTTCTTCATCTCAATCTCAGTTCTTCACTAATGTATGTGATATCCTGGAGGTCATGTGATGTCCAGTAAGATGTATTACCATGGTGAAAGTACGCCAGTTTGAAGGATCAGTTACCTTTAGCTCACATCATGTTACTTGATCAATTTATAATGAATATGTTGTTGCTTATATGTGATTTGATGTAATCTAGTTATTGACCCTAACTGTCTGATTGGGGTGGGGGTGTTGACTTATGAAAGTAGTCAGGAACAGTAACTAATGCTGCATCTAGGATTCTTATACTGGAAAATGACAGCAAGGTGCATTAGTTTTGCATAGTTTTGGTCTTTAAATCAATTGTAAACAGGACTTTATTGCTACTATCACAGCAGTCAAGTAAGGTTACTTACAACGGTGATGTACAGGTCCGAGCCATCCTTACGGAGGTGTTTAATGGCAACCTACAAACAAAACAAAAACAAAACACCCCTGTGAAGTGTAGCAGTGGACAGATGGAAAACTTTCAAAATAGACCCTGTAATCGGTATCGGTCGATACAGCTTCTAGTGATCGGAGATCGGTAATCGGCCACAAAAATCCTGATCGGAGCACCCCTAATGGAATCCAAAATGAAGGACTCTGTTGACCCTGTATCTCTCAAAACCCTCACCGGTACACTCTCACGTCCCTCTAAAAGAGAAATAAACCCTTCCAAAATGAATGGTGCATACCCTTTGTTTAATTTCAGAACAGATTGCTGCGAGAGAAAGTAAGGTGTCTTTGAACAGGCTATTACCACTTCATTCACAAATACTTTTCTTGCTTCAATTATTACTTCGATAAAAACAATTCAGAGCAACAATTTAAATGCCGCAACAACTACAAGAGCCACATGTCTGCTCTCTTCTTCTTTGTTCAGGAGTTGGACGCATTACCGCCACCAGCTGAACTGGAGAGAGGGGCCGGCTTCCAACGCGAGCGAGTGAGAGAGCGCGTGAGTGCGTGCGCTCTCTCTCTCTCTCTCTCTCTCTCTCTCTCTCTCTCTCTCTGCGTTTACAGCATTTGCTAGACGAGTCTATCAAAGGGGATTTTACACAAGTGCTTGAATTGGAAACTTCAGAACATATCTAGAAATAAAGAACACTGTACACAATCTGAACAAACCTGCAACATCCAGTTGTTTGTTGGAGCATCTAAGACGCTCATGTTATAAGTGCAAATGCTACTACTACGACTGTTACGGACAGGAATCATAGTAGTAGTAGTAGCAGTAGTAAGAAAAATAATTAACAATAATGACGAAATACACGAATAAAAGAATAATCACGAGATTGGTATCATCAAGAAATGTGACTATGATATCTGCTACGTGAAGTCCGTCCATTCTAGAAACATACACCCTCCGAAATAAATAACTTTATGTAAAAAAAAAGTCACTATGATATCTGCTACGTGAAGTCCGTCCATTCTAGAAACATACACCCTCCGAAATAAATAACTTTATGTAAAAAAAAGTTTCTTTATAAGAAAATAGAATAATAATTGTATTTTAAAGGAATATGCGAGTGATTGTTTGAATGAATGAATGAATGAATGAATGAATGAATGAATGAATGAATGAAGTGGAAAATAAATAAGGTAGGGATAATTCTGTGATTTGAGCATGAATTTGTGTCGAGGTGATTGATTGCTTGTTGATTTTGTCACATGTGTCTCTGTGTGTGATCTCTGTGTAGTAATAAATGAATGCAAGTTGAAGGTGTTTTTGAGTTTGAAAAGTTGCAGTAGAGACTTTTGACGGTGAAAAAGCTTACAGCACCTGGTATTCCCAGGCGGTCTCCCATCCAAGTACTAACCAGGCCCGACCCTGCTTAGCTTCCGAGATCGGACGAGATCGGGCGTTCTCAGGGTGGTATGGCCGTAAGCGAGAGAGCAGTTTCAATAAGGGCTCTTTATAGTGTACGATGTAGATGACTCCGTTTCTTTTCTTTTCTTTTTTTATTTGATTTATTTTAAAGTCACTCATTCGCGTCTCAGTTTGCTGTTGGGTGGAGAGAACAACCGCTTCATCCATATCAAACTTTCTGTCTCACCACCTGCAACCCACACGCGCCTCTCCACCTCTTGGGATTACTAACACTTAATGACATCTTACTCTGCTTAATTTGACAAAATATTTAAACAGGCACGTTGCACGCTGCATCTTAGCTTCTTGCTTTCTTTTCATGCCACATCAATAAAACACTTGACATAAGACAGCAGATTGCTGCGAGAGAAAGTAAGGTGTCTTTGAACAGGCTATTACCACTTCATCCACAAAAACTTTTCTTGCTTCAATTATTACTTCGTTAAAAACAATTCAGAGCAACAATTTAAATGCCGCAACAACTACAAGAGCCACATGTCTGCTCTCTTCTTCTTTGTTCAGGAGTTGGACGCATTACCGCCACCAGCTGAACTGGAGAGAGGGGCCGGCTTCCAACGCGAGCCAGTGAGAGAGCGCGTGAGTGCGTGCGCTCTCTCTCTCTCTCTCTCTCTCTCTCTCTCTCTCTCTCTCTCTCTCTCTCTCTCTCTCTCTCTCTCTGCGTTTACAGCATTTGCTAGACGAGTCTATCAAAGGGGATTTTACACAAGTGCTTGAATTGGAAACTTCAGAACATATCTAGAAATAAAGAACACTGTACACAATCTGAACAAACCTGCAACATCCAATTGTTTGTTGGAGCATCTAAGACGCTCATGTTATAAGTGCAAATGCTACTACTACGACTGTTACGGACAGGAATCATAGTAGTAGTAGTAGCAGTAGTAAGAAAAATAATTAAAAATAATAACGAAATACACGAATAAAAGAATAATCACGAGATTGGTATCATCAAGAAATGTGACTATGATATCTGCTACGTGAAGTCCGTCCATTCTAGAAACATACACCCTCCGAAATAAATAACTTTATGTAAAAAAAAGTTTCTTAATAAGAAAATAGAATAATAATTGTAGTTTAAAGGAATATGCGAGTGATTGTTTGAATGAATGAATGAATGAATGAATGAATGAATGAATGAATGAATGAATGAAGTGGAAAATAAATAAGGTAGGGATAATTCTGTGATTTGAGCATGAATTTGTGTCGAGGTGATTGATTGCTTGTTGATTTTGTCACATGTGTCTCTGTGTGTGATCTCTGTGTAGTAATAAATGAATGCAAGTTGAAGGTGTTTTTGAGTTTGAAAAGTTGCAGTAGAGACTTTTGACGGTGAAAAAGCTTACAGCACCTGGTATTCCCAGGCGGTCTCCCATCCAAGTACTAACCAGGCCCGACCCTGCTTAGCTTCCGAGATCGGACGAGATCGGGCGTTCTCAGGGTGGTATGGCCGTAAGCGAGAGAGCACTTTCAATAAGGGCTCTTTATAGTGTACGATGTAGATGACTCCGTTTCTTTTCTTTTTTTATTTGATTTATTTTAAAGTCACTCATTCGCGTCTCAGTTTGCTGTTGGGTGGAGAGAACAACCGCTTCATCCATATCAAACTTTCTGTCTCACCACCTGCAACCCACACGCGCCTCTCCACCTCTTGGGATTACTAACACTTAATGACATCTTACTCTGCTTAATTTGACAAAATATTTAAACAGGCACGTTGCACGCTGCATCTTAGCTTCTTGCTTTATTTTCATGCCACATCAATAAAACACTTGACATACAGCAGATTGCTGCGAGAGAAAGTAAGGTGTCTTTGAACAGGCTATTACCACTTCATCCACATATACTTTTCTTGCTTCAATTATTACTTCGTTAAAAACAATTCAGAGCAACAATTTAAATGCCGCAACAACTACAAGAGCCACATGTCTGCTCTCTTCTTCTTTGTTCAGGAGTTGGACGCATTACCGCCACCAGCTGAACTGGAGAGAGGGGCCGGCTTCCAACGCGAGCGAGTGAGAGAGCGCGTGAGTGCGTGCGCTCTCTCTCTCTCTCTCTCTCTCTCTCTCTGCGTTTACAGCATTTGCTAGACGAGTCTATCAAAGGGGATTTTACACAAGTGCTTGAATTGGAAACTTCAGAACATATCTAGAAATAAAGAACACTGTACACAATCTGAACAAACCTGCAACATCCAATTGTTTGTTGGAGCATCTAAGACGCTCATGTTATAAGTGCAAATGCTACTACTACGACTGTTACGGACAGGAATCATAGTAGTAGTAGTAGCAGTAGTAAGAAAAATAATTAAAAATAATAACGAAATACACGAATAAAAGAATAATCACGAGATTGGTATCATCAAGAAATGTGACTATGATATCTGCTACGTGAAGTCCGTCCATTCTAGAAACATACAGCCTCCGAAATAAATAACTTTATGTAAAAAAAAGTTTCTTAATAAGAAAATAGAATAATAATTGTAGTTTAAAGGAATATGCGAGTGATTGTTTGAATGAATAAATGAATGAATGAATGAATGAATGAATGAATGAATGAATGAATGAAGTGCAAAATAAATAAGGTAGGGATAATTCTGTGATTTGAGCATGAATTTTTGTCGAGGTGATTGATTGCTTGTTGATTTTGTCACATGTGTCTCTGTGTGTGATCTCTGTGTAGTAATAAATGAATGCAAGTTGAAGGTGTTTTTGAGTTTGAAAAGTTGCAGTAGAGACTTTTGACGGTGAAAAAGCTTACAGCACCTGGTATTCCCAGGCGGTCTCCCATCCAAGTACTAACCAGGCCCGACCCTGCTTAGCTTCCGAGATCGGACGAGATCGGGCGTTCTCAGGGTGGTATGGCCGTAAGCGAGAGAGCACTTTCAATAAGGGCTCTTTATAGTGTACGATGTAGATGACTCCGTTTCTTTTCTTTTTTTATTTGATTTATTTTAAAGTCACTCATTCGCGTCTCAGTTTGCTGTTGGGTGGAGAGAACAACCGCTTCATCCATATCAAACTTTCTGTCTCACCACCTGCAACCCACACGCGCCTCTCCACCTCTTGGGATTACTAACACTTAATGACATCTTACTCTGCTTAATTTGACAAAATATTTAAACAGGCACGTTGCACGCTGCATCTTAGCTTCTTGCTTTATTTTCATGCCACATCAATAAAACACTTGACATACAGCAGATTGCTGCGAGAGAAAGTAAGGTGTCTTTGAACAGGCTATTACCACTTCATCCACATATACTTTTCTTGCTTCAATTATTACTTCGTTAAAAACAATTCAGAGCAACAATTTAAATGCCGCAACAACTACAAGAGCCACATGTCTGCTCTCTTCTTCTTTGTTCAGGAGTTGGACGCATTACCGCCACCAGCTGAACTGGAGAGAGGGGCCGGCTTCCAACGCGAGCCAGTGAGAGAGCGCGTGAGTGCGTGCGCTCTCTCTCTCTCTCTCTCTCTCTCTCTCTCTCTCTCTGCGTTTACGGCATTTGCTAGACGAGTCTATCAAAGGGGATTTTACACAAGTGCTTGAATTGGAAACTTCAGAACATATCTAGAAATAAAGAACACTGTACACAATCTGAACAAACCTGCAACATCCAATTGTTTGTTGGAGCATCTAAGACGCTCATGTGATAAGTGCAAATGCTACTACTACGACTGTTACGGACAGGAATCATAGTAGTAGTAGTAGCAGTAGTAAGAAAAATAATTAAAAATAATAACGAAATACACGAATAAAAGAATAATCACGAGATTGGTATCATCAAGAAATGTGACTATGATATCTGCTACGTGAAGTCCGTCCATTCTAGAAACATACAGCCTCCGAAATAAATAACTTTATGTAAAAAAAAGTTTCTAATAAGAAAATAGAATAATAATTGTAGTTTAAAGGAATATGCGAGTGATTGTTTGAATGAATGAATGAATGAATGAATGAATGAATGAATGAATGAATGAATGAAGTGGAAAATAAATAAGGTAGGGATAATTCTGTGATTTGAGCATGAATTTGTGTCGAGGTGATTGATTGCTTGTTGATTTTGTCACATGTGTCTCTGTGTGTGATCTCTGTGTAGTAATAAATGAATGCAAGTTGAAGGTGTTTTTGAGTTTGAAAAGTTGCAGTAGAGACTTTTGACGGTGAAAAAGCTTACAGCACCTGGTATTCCCAGGCGGTCTCCCATCCAAGTACTAACCAGGCCCGACCCTGCTTAGCTTCCGAGATCGGACGAGATCGGGCGTTCTCAGGGTGGTATGGCCGTAAGCGAGAGAGCACTTTCAATAAGGGCTCTTTATAGTGTACGATGTAGATGACTCCGTTTCTTTTCTTTTTTTATTTGATTTATTTTAAAGTCACTCATTCGCGTCTCAGTTTGCTGTTGGGTGGAGAGAACAACCGCTTCATCCATATCAAACTTTCTGTCTCACCACCTGCAACCCACACGCGCCTCTCCACCTCTTGGGATTACTAACACTTAATGACATCTTACTCTGCTTAATTTGACAAAATATTTAAACAGGCACGTTGCACGCTGCATCTCAGCTTCTTGCTTTATTTTCATGCCACATCAATAAAACACTTGACATAAGACAGAAGATTGCTGCGAGAGAAAGTAAGGTGTTTTTGAACAGGCTATTACCACTTCATCCACAAATACTTTTCTTGCTTCAATTATTACTTCGTTAAAAACAATTCAGAGCAACAATTTAAATGCCGCAACAACTACAAGAGCCACATGTCTGCTCTCTTCTTCTTTGTTCAGGAGTTGGACGCATTACCGCCACCAGCTGAACTGGAGAGAGGGGCCGGCTTCCAACGCGAGCGAGTGAGAGAGCGCGTGAGTGCGTGCGCTCTCTCTCTCTCTCTCTCTCTCTCTCTCTCTCTCTCTCTCTCTCTCTCTCTCTCTCTCTGCGTTTACAGCATTTGCTAGACGAGTCTATCAAAGGGGATTTTACACAAGTGCTTGAATTGGAAACTTCAGAACATATCTAGAAATAAAGAACACTGTACACAATCTGAACAAACCTGCAACATCCAATTGTTTGTTGGAGCATCTAAGACGCTCATGTTATAAGTGCAAATGCTACTACTACGACTGTTACGGACAGGAATCATAGTAGTAGTAGTAGCAGTAGTAAGAAAAATAATTAAAAATAATAACGAAATACACGAATAAAAGAATAATCACGAGATTGGTATCATCAAGGAATGTGACTATGATATCTGCTACGTGAAGTCCGTCCATTCTAGAAACATACACCCTCCGAAATAAATAACTTTATGTAAAAAAAAGTTTCTTAATAAGAAAATAGAATAATAATTGTAGTTTAAAGGAATATGCGAGTGATTGTTTGAATGAATGAATGAATGAATGAATGAATGAATGAATGAATGAATGAATGAAGTGCAAAATAAATAAGGTAGGGATAATTCTGTGATTTGAGCATGAATTTGTGTCGAGGTGATTGATTGCTTGTTGATTTTGTCACATGTGTCTCTGTGTGTGATCTCTGTGTAGTAATAAATGAATGCAAGTTGAAGGTGTTTTTGAGTTTGAAAAGTTGCAGTAGAGACTTTTGACGGTGAAAAAGCTTACAGCACCTGGTATTCCCAGGCGGTCTCCCATCCAAGTACTAACCAGGCCCGACCCTGCTTAGCTTCCGAGATCGGACGAGATCGGGCGTTCTCAGGGTGGTATGGCCGTAAGCGAGAAAGCAGTTTCAATAAGGGCTCTTTATAGTGTACGATGTAGATGACTCCGTTTCTTTTCTTTTTTTATTTGATTTATTTTAAAGTCACTCATTCGCGTCTCAGTTTGCTGTTGGGTGGAGAGAACAACCGCTTCATCCATATCAAACTTTCTGTCTCACCACCTGCAACCCACACGCGCCTCTCCACCTCTTGGGATTACTAACACTTAATGACATCTTACTCTGCTTAATTTGACAAAATATTTAAACAGGCACGTTGCACGCTGCATCTCAGCTTCTTGCTTTATTTTCATGCCACATCAATAAAACACTTGACATACAGCAGATTGCTGCGAGAGAAAGTAAGGTGTCTTTGAACAGGCTATTACCACTTCATCCACAAATACTTTTCTTGCTTCAATTATTACTTCGTTAAAAACAATTCAGAGCAACAATTTAAATGCCGCAACAACTACAAGAGCCACATGTCTGCTCTCTTCTTCTTTGTTCAGGAGTTGGACGCATTACCGCCACCAGCTGATCTGGAGAGTGGGGCCGGCTTCCAACGCGAGCGAGTGAGAGAGCGCGTGAGTGCGTGCGCGCTCTCTCTCTCTCTCTCTCTCTCTCTCTCTCTGCGTTTACAGCATTTGCTAGACGAGTCTATCAAAGGGGATTTTACACAAGTGCTTGAATTGGAAACTTCAGAACATATCTAGAAATAAAGAACACTGTACACAATCTGAACAAACCTGCAACATCCAATTGTTTGTTGGAGCATCTAAGACGCTCATGTTATAAGTGCAAATGCTACTACTACGACTGTTACGGACAGGAATCATAGTAGAAGAAGTAGCAGTAGTAAGAAAAATAATTAAAAATAATAACGAAATACACGAATAAAAGAATAATCACGAGATTGGTATCATCAAGAAATGTGACTATGATATCTGCTACGTGAAGTCCGTCCATTCTAGAAACATACACCCTCCGAAATAAATAACTTTATGTAAAAAAAAGTTTCTTCATAAGAAAATAGAATAATAATTGTATTTTAATGGAATATGCGAGTGATTGTTTGAATGAATGAATGAATGAATGAATGAATGAAGTGGAAAATAAATAAGGTAGGGATAATTCTGTGATTTGAGCATGAATTTGTGTCGAGGTGATTGATTGCTTGTTGATTTTGTCACATGTGTCTCTGTGTGTGATCTCTGTGTAGTAATAAATGAATGCAAGTTGAAGGTGTTTTTGAGTTTGAAAAGTTGCAGTAGAGACTTTTGACGGTGAAAAAGCTTACAGCACCTGGTATTCCCAGGCGGTCTCCCATCCAAGTACTAACCAGGCCCGACCCTGCTTAGCTTCCGAGATCGGACGAGATCGGGCGTTCTCAGGGTGGTATGGCCGTAAGCGAGAGAGCACTTTCAATAAGGGCTCTTTATAGTGTACGATGTAGATGACTCCGTTTCTTTTCTTTTTTTATTTGATTTATTTTAAAGTCACTCATTCGCGTCTCAGTTTGCTGTTGGGTGGAGAGAACAACCGCTTCATCCATATCAAACTTTCTGTCTCACCACCTGCAACCCACACGCGCCTCTCCACCTCTTGGGATTACTAACACTTAATGACATCTTACTCTGCTTAATTTGACAAAATATTTAAACAGGCACGTTGCACGCTGCATCTTAGCTTCTTGCTTTATTTTCATGCCACATCAATAAAACACTTGACATACAGCAGATTGCTGCGAGAGAAAGTAAGGTGTCTTTGAACAGGCTATTACCACTTCATCCACATATACTTTTCTTGCTTCAATTATTACTTCGTTAAAAACAATTCAGAGCAACAATTTAAATGCCGCAACAACTACAAGAGCCACATGTCTGCTCTCTTCTTCTTTGTTCAGGAGTTGGACGCATTACCGCCACCAGCTGATCTGGAGAGTGGGGCCGGCTTCCAACGCGAGCGAGTGAGAGAGCGCGTGAGTGCGTGCGCTCTCTCTCTCTCTCTCTCTCTCTCTCTCTCTGCGTTTACAGCATTTGCTAGACGAGTCTATCAAAGGGGATTTTACACAAGTGCTTGAATTGGAAACTTCAGAACATATCTAGAAATAAAGAACACTGTACACAATCTGAACAAACCTGCAACATCCAATTGTTTGTTGGAGCATCTAAGACGCTCATGTTATAAGTGCAAATGCTACTACTACGACTGTTACGGACAGGAATCATAGTAGAAGAAGTAGCAGTAGTAAGAAAAATAATTAAAAATAATAACGAAATACACGAATAAAAGAATAATCACGAGATTGGTATCATCAAGAAATGTGACTATGATATCTGCTACGTGAAGTCCGTCCATTCTAGAAACATACACCCTCCGAAATGAATAACTTTATGTAAAAAAAAGTTTCTTCATAAGAAAATAGAATAATAATTGTATTTTAATGGAATATGCGAGTGATTGTTTGAATGAATGAATGAATGAATGAATGAATGAATGAATGAATGAATGAATGAAATGGAAAATAAATAAGGTAGGGATAATTCTGTGATTTGAGCATGAATTTGTGTCGAGGTGATTGATTGCTTGTTGATTTTGTCACATGTGTCTCTGTGTGTGATCTCTGTGTAGTAATAAATGAATGCAAGTTGAAGGTGTTTTTGAGTTTGAAAAGTTGCAGTAGAGACTTTTGACGGTGAAAAAGCTTACAGCACCTGGTATTCCCAGGCGGTCTCCCATCCAAGTACTAACCAGGCCCGACCCTGCTTAGCTTCCGAGATCGGACGAGATCGGGCGTTCTCAGGGTGGTATGGCCGTAAGCGAGAGAGCACTTTCAATAAGGGCTCTTTATAGTGTACGATGTAGATGACTCCGTTTCTTTTCTTTTTTTATTTGATTTATTTTAAAGTCACTCATTCGCGTCTCAGTTTGCTGTTGGGTGGAGAGAACAACCGCTTCATCCATATCAAACTTTCTGTCTCACCACCTGCAACCCACACGCGCCTCTCCACCTCTTGGGATTACTAACACTTAATGACATCTTACTCTGCTTAATTTGACAAAATATTTAAACAGGCACGTTGCACGCTGCATCTTAGCTTCTTGCTTTATTTTCATGCCACATCAATAAAACACTTGACATACAGCAGATTGCTGCGAGAGAAAGTAAGGTGTCTTTGAACAGGCTATTACCACTTCATCCACATATACTTTTCTTGCTTCAATTATTACTTCGTTAAAAACAATTCAGAGCAACAATTTAAATGCCGCAACAACTACAAGAGCCACATGTCTGCTCTCTTCTTCTTTGTTCAGGAGTTGGACGCATTACCGCCACCAGCTGAACTGGAGAGAGGGGCCGGCTTCCAACGCGAGCCAGTGAGAGAGCGCGTGAGTGCGTGCGCTCTCTCTCTCTCTCTCTCTCTCTCTCTCTCTGCGTTTACGGCATTTGCTAGACGAGTCTATCAAAGGGGATTTTACACAAGTGCTTGAATTGGAAACTTCAGAACATATCTAGAAATAAAGAACACTGTACACAATCTGAACAAACCTGCAACATCCAATTGTTTGTTGGAGCATCTAAGACGCTCATGTGATAAGTGCAAATGCTACTACTACGACTGTTACGGACAGGAATCATAGTAGTAGTAGTAGCAGTAGTAAGAAAAATAATTAAAAATAATAACGAAATACACGAATAAAAGAATAATCACGAGATTGGTATCATCAAGAAATGTGACTATGATATCTGCTACGTGAAGTCCGTCCATTCTAGAAACATACAGCCTCCGAAATAAATAACTTTATGTAAAAAAAAGTTTCTAAATTAGAAAATAGAATAATAATTGTAGTTTAAAGGAATATGCGAGTGACTGTTTGAATGAATGAATGAATGAATGAATGAATGAATGAATGAATGAATGAAGTGGAAAATAAATAAGGTAGGGATAATTCAGTGATTTGAGCATGAATTTGTGTCGAGGTGATTGATTGCTTGTTGATTTTGTCACATGTGTCTCTGTGTGTGATCTCTGTGTAGTAATAAATGAATGCAAGTTGAAGGTGTTTTTGAGTTTGAAAAGTTGCAGTAGAGACTTTTGACGGTGAAAAAGCTTACAGCACCTGGTATTCCCAGGCGGTCTCCCATCCAAGTACTAACCAGGCCCGACCCTGCTTAGCTTCCGAGATCGGACGAGATCGGGCGTTCTCAGGGTGGTATGGCCGTAAGCGAGAAAGCAGTTTCAATAAGGTCTCTTTATAGTGTACGATGTAGATGACTCCGTTTCTTTTCTTTTCTTTTTTTCTTTTATTTATTTTAAAGTCACTCATTCGCGTCTCAGTTTGCTGTTGGGTGGAGAGAACAACCGCTTCATCCATATCAAACTTTCTGTCTCACCACCTGCAACCCACACGCGCCTCTCCACCTCTTGGGATTACTAACACTTAATGACATCTTACTCTGCTTAATTTGACAAAATATTTAAACAGGCACGTTGCACGCTGCATCTCAGCTTCTTGCTTTATTTTCATGCCACATCAATAAAACACTTGACATAAGACAGAAGATTGCTGCGAGAGAAAGTAAGGTGTTTTTGAACAGGCTATTACCACTTCATCCACAAATACTTTTCTTGCTTCAATTATTACTTCGTTAAAAACAATTCAGAGCAACAATTTAAATGCCGCAACAACTACAAGAGCCACATGTCTGCTCTCTTCTTCTTTGTTCAGGAGTTGGACGCATTACCGCCACCAGCTGAACTGGAGAGAGGGGCCGGCTTCCAACGCGAGCGAGTGAGAGAGCGCGTGAGTGCGTGCGCTCTCTCTCTCTCTCTCTCTCTCTCTCTCTGCGTTTACAGCATTTGCTAGACGAGTCTATCAAAGGGGATTTTACACAAGTGCTTGAATTGGAAACTTCAGAACATATCTAGAAATAAAGAACACTGTACACAATCTGAACAAACCTGCAACATCCAATTGTTTGTTGGAGCATCTAAGACGCTCATGTTATAAGTGCAAATGCTACTACTACGACTGTTACGGACAGGAATCATAGTAGTAGTAGTAGCAGTAGTAAGAAAAATAATTAAAAATAATAACGAAATACACGAATAAAAGAATAATCACGAGATTGGTATCATCAAGGAATGTGACTATGATATCTGCTACGTGAAGTCCGTCCATTCTAGAAACATACACCCTCCGAAATAAATAACTTTATGTAAAAAAAAGTTTCTTAATAAGAAAATAGAATAATAATTGTAGTTTAAAGGAATATGCGAGTGATTGTTTGAATGAATAAATGAATGAATGAATGAATGAATGAATGAATGAATGAATGAATGAATGAAGTGCAAAATAAATAAGGTAGGGATAATTCTGTGATTTGAGCATGAATTTTTGTCGAGGTGATTGATTGCTTGTTGATTTTGTCACATGTGTCTCTGTGTGTGATCTCTGTGTAGTAATAAATGAATGCAAGTTGAAGGTGTTTTTGAGTTTGAAAAGTTGCAGTAGAGACTTTTGACGGTGAAAAAGCTTACAGCACCTGGTATTCCCAGGCGGTCTCCCATCCAAGTACTAACCAGGCCCGACCCTGCTTAGCTTCCGAGATCGGACGAGATCGGGCGTTCTCAGGGTGGTATGGCCGTAAGCGAGAGAGCACTTTCAATAAGGGCTCTTTATAGTGTACGATGTAGATGACTCCGTTTCTTTTCTTTTTTTATTTGATTTATTTTAAAGTCACTCATTCGCGTCTCAGTTTGCTGTTGGGTGGAGAGAACAACCGCTTCATCCATATCAAACTTTCTGTCTCACCACCTGCAACCCACACGCGCCTCTCCACCTCTTGGGATTACTAACACTTAATGACATCTTACTCTGCTTAATTTGACAAAATATTTAAACAGGCACGTTGCACGCTGCATCTTAGCTTCTTGCTTTATTTTCATGCCACATCAATAAAACACTTGACATACAGCAGATTGCTGCGAGAGAAAGTAAGGTGTCTTTGAACAGGCTATTACCACTTCATCCACATATACTTTTCTTGCTTCAATTATTACTTCGTTAAAAACAATTCAGAGCAACAATTTAAATGCCGCAACAACTACAAGAGCCACATGTCTGCTCTCTTCTTCTTTGTTCAGGAGTTGGACGCATTACCGCCACCAGCTGATCTGGAGAGTGGGGCCGGCTTCCAACGCGAGCGAGTGAGAGAGCGCGTGAGTGCGTGCGCGCTCTCTCTCTCTCTCTCTCTCTCTCTCTCTCTCTGCGTTTACAGCATTTGCTAGACGAGTCTATCAAAGGGGATTTTACACAAGTGCTTGAATTGGAAACTTCAGAACATATCTAGAAATAAAGAACACTGTACACAATCTGAACAAACCTGCAACATCCAATTGTTTGTTGGAGCATCTAAGACGCTCATGTTATAAGTGCAAATGCTACTACTACGACTGTTACGGACAGGAATCATAGTAGAAGAAGTAGCAGTAGTAAGAAAAATAATTAAAAATAATAACGAAATACACGAATAAAAGAATAATCACGAGATTGGTATCATCAAGAAATGTGACTATGATATCTGCTACGTGAAGTCCGTCCATTCTAGAAACATACACCCTCCGAAATGAATAACTTTATGTAAAAAAAAGTTTCTTCATAAGAAAATAGAATAATAATTGTATTTTAATGGAATATGCGAGTGATTGTTTGAATGAATGAATGAATGAATGAATGAATGAATGAATGAATGAATGAATGAAGTGGAAAATAAATAAGGTAGGGATAATTCTGTGATTTGAGCATGAATTTGTGTCGAGGTGATTGATTGCTTGTTGATTTTGTCACATGTGTCTCTGTGTGTGATCTCTGTGTAGTAATAAATGAATGCAAGTTGAAGGTGTTTTTGAGTTTGAAAAGTTGCAGTAGAGACTTTTGACGGTGAAAAAGCTTACAGCACCTGGTATTCCCAGGCGGTCTCCCATCCAAGTACTAACCAGGCCCGACCCTGCTTAGCTTCCGAGATCGGACGAGATCGGGCGTTCTCAGGGTGGTATGGCCGTAAGCGAGAGAGCACTTTCAATAAGGGCTCTTTATAGTGTACGATGTAGATGACTCCGTTTCTTTTCTTTTTTTATTTGATTTATTTTAAAGTCACTCATTCGCGTCTCAGTTTGCTGTTGGGTGGAGAGAACAACCGCTTCATCCATATCAAACTTTCTGTCTCACCACCTGCAACCCACACGCGCCTCTCCACCTCTTGGGATTACTAACACTTAATGACATCTTACTCTGCTTAATTTGACAAAATATTTAAACAGGCACGTTGCACGCTGCATCTTAGCTTCTTGCTTTATTTTCATGCCACATCAATAAAACACTTGACATACAGCAGATTGCTGCGAGAGAAAGTAAGGTGTCTTTGAACAGGCTATTACCACTTCATCCACATATACTTTTCTTGCTTCAATTATTACTTCGTTAAAAACAATTCAGAGCAACAATTTAAATGCCGCAACAACTACAAGAGCCACATGTCTGCTCTCTTCTTCTTTGTTCAGGAGTTGGACGCATTACCGCCACCAGCTGAACTGGAGAGAGGGGCCGGCTTCCAACGCGAGCCAGTGAGAGAGCGCGTGAGTGCGTGCGCTCTCTCTCTCTCTCTCTCTCTCTCTCTCTCTCTGCGTTTACGGCATTTGCTAGACGAGTCTATCAAAGGGGATTTTACACAAGTGCTTGAATTGGAAACTTCAGAACATATCTAGAAATAAAGAACACTGTACACAATCTGAACAAACCTGCAACATCCAATTGTTTGTTGGAGCATCTAAGACGCTCATGTGATAAGTGCAAATGCTACTACTACGACTGTTACGGACAGGAATCATAGTAGTAGTAGTAGCAGTAGTAAGAAAAATAATTAAAAATAATAACGAAATACACGAATAAAAGAATAATCACGAGATTGGTATCATCAAGAAATGTGACTATGATATCTGCTACGTGAAGTCCGTCCATTCTAGAAACATACAGCCTCCGAAATAAATAACTTTATGTAAAAAAAAGTTTCTAAATTAGAAAATAGAATAATAATTGTAGTTTAAAGGAATATGCGAGTGACTGTTTGAATGAATGAATGAATGAATGAATGAATGAATGAATGAATGAATGAATGAAGTGGAAAATAAATAAGGTAGGGATAATTCAGTGATTTGAGCATGAATTTGTGTCGAGGTGATTGATTGCTTGTTGATTTTGTCACATGTGTCTCTGTGTGTGATCTCTGTGTAGTAATAAATGAATGCAAGTTGAAGGTGTTTTTGAGTTTGAAAAGTTGCAGTAGAGACTTTTGACGGTGAAAAAGCTTACAGCACCTGGTATTCCCAGGCGGTCTCCCATCCAAGTACTAACCAGGCCCGACCCTGCTTAGCTTCCGAGATCGGACGAGATCGGGCGTTCTCAGGGTGGTATGGCCGTAAGCGAGAAAGCAGTTTCAATAAGGTCTCTTTATAGTGTACGATGTAGATGACTCCGTTTCTTTTCTTTTCTTTTTTTATTTGATTTATTTTAAAGTCACTCATTCGCGTCTCAGTTTGCTGTTGGGTGGAGAGAACAACCGCTTCATCCATATCAAACTTTCTGTCTCACCACCTGCAACCCACACGCGCCTCTCCACCTCTTGGGATTACTAACACTTAATGACATCTTACTCTGCTTAATTTGACAAAATATTTAAACAGGCACGTTGCACGCTGCATCTCAGCTTCTTGCTTTATTTTCATGCCACATCAATAAAACACTTGACATAAGACAGAAGATTGCTGCGAGAGAAAGTAAGGTGTCTTTGAACAGGCTATTACCACTTCATCCACAAATACTTTTCTTGCTTCAATTATTACTTCGTTAAAAACAATTCAGAGCAACAATTTAAATGCCGCAACAACTACAAGAGCCACATGTCTGCTCTCTTCTTCTTTGTTCAGGAGTTGGACGCATTACCGCCACCAGCTGAACTGGAGAGTGGGGCCGGCTTCCAACGCGAGCGAGTGAGAGAGCGCGTGAGTGCGTGCGCTCTCTCTCTCTCTCTCTCTCTCTCTCTCTCTGCGTTTACAGCATTTGCTAGACGAGTCTATCAAAGGGGATTTTACACAAGTGCTTGAATTGGAAACTTCAGAACATATCTAGAAATAAAGAACACTGTACACAATCTGAACAAACCTGCAACATCCAATTGTTTGTTGGAGCATCTAAGACGCTCATGTTATAAGTGCAAATGCTACTACTACGACTGTTACGGACAGGAATCATAGTAGTAGTAGTAGCAGTAGTAAGAAAAATAATTAAAAATAATAACGAAATACACGAATAAAAGAATAATCACGAGATTGGTATCATCAAGGAATGTGACTATGATATCTGCTACGTGAAGTCCGTCCATTCTAGAAACATACACCCTCCGAAATAAATAACTTTATGTAAAAAAAAGTTTCTTAATAAGAAAATAGAATAATAATTGTAGTTTAAAGGAATATGCGAGTGATTGTTTGAATGAATGAATGAATGAATGAATGAATGAATGAATGAATGAATGAATGAAGTGGAAAATAAATAAGGTAGGGATAATTCTGTGATTTGAGCATGAATTTGTGTCGAGGTGATTGATTGCTTGTTGATTTTGTCACATGTGTCTCTGTGTGTGATCTCTGTGTAGTAATAAATGAATGCAAGTTGAAGGTGTTTTTGAGTTTGAAAAGTTGCAGTAGAGACTTTTGACGGTGAAAAAGCTTACAGCACCTGGTATTCCCAGGCGGTCTCCCATCCAAGTACTAACCAGGCCCGACCCTGCTTAGCTTCCGAGATCGGACGAGATCGGGCGTTCTCAGGGTGGTATGGCCGTAAGCGAGAAAGCAGTTTCAATAAGGTCTCTTTATAGTGTACGATGTAGATGACTCCGTTTCTTTTCTTTTTTTATTTGATTTATTTTAAAGTCACTCATTCGCGTCTCAGTTTGCTGTTGGGTGGAGAGAACAACCGCTTCATCCATATCAAACTTTCTGTCTCACCACCTGCAACCCACACGCGCCTCTCCACCTCTTGGGATTACTAACACTTAATGACATCTTACTCTGCTTAATTTGACAAAATATTTAAACAGGCACGTTGCACGCTGCATCTCAGCTTCTTGCTTTATTTTCATGCCACATCAATAAAACACTTGACATAAGACAGAAGATTGCTGCGAGAGAAAGTAAGGTGTCTTTGAACAGGCTATTACCACTTCATCCACAAATACTTTTCTTGCTTCAATTATTACTTCGTTAAAAACAATTCAGAGCAACAATTTAAATGCCGCAACAACTACAAGAGCCACATGTCTGCTCTCTTCTTCTTTGTTCAGGAGTTGGACGCATTACCGCCACCAGCTGAACTGGAGAGAGGGGCCGGCTTCCAACGCGAGCGAGTGAGAGAGCGCGTGAGTGCGTGCGCTCTCTCTCTCTCTCTCTCTCTCTCTCTCTCTCTCTGCGTTTACAGCATTTGCTAGACGAGTCTATCAAAGGGGATTTTACACAAGTGCTTGAATTGGAAACTTCAGAACATATCTAGAAATAAAGAACACTGTACACAATCTGAACAAACCTGCAACATCCAATTGTTTGTTGGAGCATCTAAGACGCTCATGTTATAAGTGCAAATGCTACTACTACGACTGTTACGGACAGGAATCATAGTAGTAGTAGTAGCAGTAGTAAGAAAAATAATTAAAAATAATAACGAAATACACGAATAAAAGAATAATCACGAGATTGGTATCATCAAGAAATGTGACTATGATATCTGCTACGTGAAGTCCGTCCATTCTAGAAACATACACCCTCCGAAATAAATAACTTTATGTAAAAAAAAGTTTCTTAATAAGAAAATAGAATAATAATTGTAGTTTAAAGGAATATGCGAGTGATTGTTTGAATGAATAAATGAATGAATGAATGAATGAATGAATGAATGAATGAATGAATGAAGTGGAAAATAAATAAGGTAGGGATAATTCTGTGATTTGAGCATGAATTTGTGTCGAGGTGATTGATTGCTTGTTGATTTTGTCACATGTGTCTCTGTGTGTGATCTCTGTGTAGTAATAAATGAATGCAAGTTGAAGGTGTTTTTGAGTTTGAAAAGTTGCAGTAGAGACTTTTGACGGTGAAAAAGCTTACAGCACCTGGTATTCCCAGGCGGTCTCCCATCCAAGTACTAACCAGGCCCGACCCTGCTTAGCTTCCGAGATCGGACGAGATCGGGCGTTCTCAGGGTGGTATGGCCGTAAGCGAGAGAGCACTTTCAATAAGGGCTCTTTATAGTGTACGATGTAGATGACTCCGTTTCTTTTCTTTTTTTATTTGATTTATTTTAAAGTCACTCATTCGCGTCTCAGTTTGCTGTTGGGTGGAGAGAACAACCGCTTCATCCATATCAAACTTTCTGTCTCACCACCTGCAACCCACACGCGCCTCTCCACCTCTTGGGATTACTAACACTTAATGACATCTTACTCTGCTTAATTTGACAAAATATTTAAACAGGCACGTTGCACGCTGCATCTTAGCTTCTTGCTTTATTTTCATGCCACATCAATAAAACACTTGACATACAGCAGATTGCTGCGAGAGAAAGTAAGGTGTCTTTGAACAGGCTATTACCACTTCATCCACATATACTTTTCTTGCTTCAATTATTACTTCGTTAAAAACAATTCAGAGCAACAATTTAAATGCCGCAACAACTACAAGAGCCACATGTCTGCTCTCTTCTTCTTTGTTCAGGAGTTGGACGCATTACCGCCACCAGCTGAACTGGAGAGAGGGGCCGGCTTCCAACGCGAGCGAGTGAGAGAGCGCGTGAGTGCGTGCGCTCTCTCTCTCTCTCTCTCTCTCTCTCTCTCTCTCTGCGTTTACAGCATTTGCTAGACGAGTCTATCAAAGGGGATTTTACACAAGTGCTTGAATTGGAAACTTCAGAACATATCTAGAAATAAAGAACACTGTACACAATCTGAACAAACCTGCAACATCCAATTGTTTGTTGGAGCATCTAAGACGCTCATGTTATAAGTGCAAATGCTACTACTACGACTGTTACGGACAGGAATCATAGTAGTAGTAGTAGCAGTAGTAAGAAAAATAATTAAAAATAATAACGAAATACACGAATAAAAGAATAATCACGAGATTGGTATCATCAAGAAATGTGACTATGATATCTGCTACGTGAAGTCCGTCCATTCTAGAAACATACACCCTCCGAAATGAATAACTTTATGTAAAAAAAAGTTTCTTCATAAGAAAATAGAATAATAATTGTAGTTTAAAGGAATATGCGAGTGATTGTTTGAATGAATAAATGAATGAATGAATGAATGAATGAATGAATGAATGAATGAATGAAGTGCAAAATAAATAAGGTAGGGATAATTCTGTGATTTGAGCATGAATTTGTGTCGAGGTGATTGATTGCTTGTTGATTTTGTCACATGTGTCTCTGTGTGTGATCTCTGTGTAGTAATAAATGAATGCAAGTTGAAGGTGTTTTTGAGTTTGAAAAGTTGCAGTAGAGACTTTTGACGGTGAAAAAGCTTACAGCACCTGGTATTCCCAGGCGGTCTCCCATCCAAGTACTAACCAGGCCCGACCCTGCTTAGCTTCCGAGATCGGACGAGATCGGGCGTTCTCAGGGTGGTATGGCCGTAAGCGAGAGAGCACTTTCAATAAGGGCTCTTTATAGTGTACGATGTAGATGACTCCGTTTCTTTTCTTTTTTTATTTGATTTATTTTAAAGTCACTCATTCGCGTCTCAGTTTGCTGTTGGGTGGAGAGAACAACCGCTTCATCCATATCAAACTTTCTGTCTCACCACCTGCAACCCACACGCGCCTCTCCACCTCTTGGGATTACTAACACTTAATGACATCTTACTCTGCTTAATTTGACAAAATATTTAAACAGGCACGTTGCACGCTGCATCTTAGCTTCTTGCTTTATTTTCATGCCACATCAATAAAACACTTGACATAAGACAGAAGATTGCTGCGAGAGAAAGTAAGGTGTCTTTGAACAGGCTATTACCACTTCATCCACAAATACTTTTCTTGCTTCAATTATTACTTCGTTAAAAACAATTCAGAGCAACAATTTAAATGCCGCAACAACTACAAGAGCCACATGTCTGCTCTCTTCTTCTTTGTTCAGGAGTTGGACGCATTACCGCCACCAGCTGAACTGGAGAGAGGGGCCGGCTTCCAACGCGAGCGAGTGAGAGAGCGCGTGAGTGCGTGCGCTCTCTCTCTCTCTCTCTCTCTCTCTCTCTCTCTCTGCGTTTACAGCATTTGCTAGACGAGTCTATCAAAGGGGATTTTACACAAGTGCTTGAATTGGAAACTTCAGAACATATCTAGAAATAAAGAACACTGTACACAATCTGAACAAACCTGCAACATCCAATTGTTTGTTGGAGCATCTAAGACGCTCATGTTATAAGTGCAAATGCTACTACTACGACTGTTACGGACAGGAATCATAGTAGTAGTAGTAGCAGTAGTAAGAAAAATAATTAAAAATAATAACGAAATACACGAATAAAAGAATAATCACGAGATTGGTATCATCAAGAAATGTGACTATGATATCTGCTACGTGAAGTCCGTCCATTCTAGAAACATACACCCTCCGAAATAAATAACTTTATGTAAAAAAAAGTTTCTTAATAAGAAAATAGAATAATAATTGTAGTTTAAAGGAATATGCGAGTGATTGTTTGAATGAATAAATGAATGAATGAATGAATGAATGAATGAATGAATGAAGTGCAAAATAAATAAGGTAGGGATAATTCTGTGATTTGAGCATGAATTTGTGTCGAGGTGATTGATTGCTTGTTGATTTTGTCACATGTGTCTCTGTGTGTGATCTCTGTGTAGTAATAAATGAATGCAAGTTGAAGGTGTTTTTGAGTTTGAAAAGTTGCAGTAGAGACTTTTGACGGTGAAAAAGCTTACAGCACCTGGTATTCCCAGGCGGTCTCCCATCCAAGTACTAACCAGGCCCGACCCTGCTTAGCTTCCGAGATCGGACGAGATCGGGCGTTCTCAGGGTGGTATGGCCGTAAGCGAGAGAGCACTTTCAATAAGGGCTCTTTATAGTGTACGATGTAGATGACTCCGTTTCTTTTCTTTTTTTATTTGATTTATTTTAAAGTCACTCATTCGCGTCTCAGTTTGCTGTTGGGTGGAGAGAACAACCGCTTCATCCATATCAAACTTTCTGTCTCACCACCTGCAACCCACACGCGCCTCTCCACCTCTTGGGATTACTAACACTTAATGACATCTTACTCTGCTTAATTTGACAAAATATTTAAACAGGCACGTTGCACGCTGCATCTTAGCTTCTTGCTTTATTTTCATGCCACATCAATAAAACACTTGACATACAGCAGATTGCTGCGAGAGAAAGTAAGGTGTCTTTGAACAGGCTATTACCACTTCATCCACATATACTTTTCTTGCTTCAATTATTACTTCGTTAAAAACAATTCAGAGCAACAATTTAAATGCCGCAACAACTACAAGAGCCACATGTCTGCTCTCTTCTTCTTTGTTCAGGAGTTGGACGCATTACCGCCACCAGCTGAACTGGAGAGAGGGGCCGGCTTCCAACGCGAGCGAGTGAGAGAGCGCGTGAGTGCGTGCGCTCTCTCTCTCTCTCTCTCTCTCTCTCTCTCTGCGTTTACAGCATTTGCTAGACGAGTCTATCAAAGGGGATTTTACACAAGTGCTTGAATTGGAAACTTCAGAACATATCTAGAAATAAAGAACACTGTACACAATCTGAACAAACCTGCAACATCCAATTGTTTGTTGGAGCATCTAAGACGCTCATGTTATAAGTGCAAATGCTACTACTACGACTGTTACGGACAGGAATCATAGTAGTAGTAGTAGCAGTAGTAAGAAAAATAATTAAAAATAATAACGAAATACACGAATAAAAGAATAATCACGAGATTGGTATCATCAAGAAATGTGACTATGATATCTGCTACGTGAAGTCCGTCCATTCTAGAAACATACACCCTCCGAAATAAATAACTTTATGTAAAAAAAAGTTTCTTAATAAGAAAATAGAATAATAATTGTAGTTTAAAGGAATATGCGAGTGATTGTTTGAATGAATGAATGAATGAATGAATGAATGAATGAATGAATGAATGAATGAAGTGCAAAATAAATAAGGTAGGGATAATTCTGTGATTTGAGCATGAATTTGTGTCGAGGTGATTGATTGCTTGTTGATTTTGTCACATGTGTCTCTGTGTGTGATCTCTGTGTAGTAATAAATGAATGCAAGTTGAAGGTGTTTTTGAGTTTGAAAAGTTGCAGTAGAGACTTTTGACGGTGAAAAAGCTTACAGCACCTGGTATTCCCAGGCGGTCTCCCATCCAAGTACTAACCAGGCCCGACCCTGCTTAGCTTCCGAGATCGGACGAGATCGGGCGTTCTCAGGGTGGTATGGCCGTAAGCGAGAGAGCACTTTCAATAAGGGCTCTTTATAGTGTACGATGTAGATGACTCCGTTTCTTTTCTTTTTTTATTTGATTTATTTTAAAGTCACTCATTCGCGTCTCAGTTTGCTGTTGGGTGGAGAGAACAACCGCTTCATCCATATCAAACTTTCTGTCTCACCACCTGCAACCCACACGCGCCTCTCCACCTCTTGGGATTACTAACACTTAATGACATCTTACTCTGCTTAATTTGACAAAATATTTAAACAGGCACGTTGCACGCTGCATCTCAGCTTCTTGCTTTATTTTCATGCCACATCAATAAAACACTTGACATAAGACAGAAGATTGCTGCGAGAGAAAGTAAGGTGTCTTTGAACAGGCTATTACCACTTCATCCACATATACTTTTCTTGCTTCAATTATTACTTCGTTAAAAACAATTCAGAGCAACAATTTAAATGCCGCAACAACTACAAGAGCCACATGTCTGCTCTCTTCTTCTTTGTTCAGGAGTTGGACGCATTACCGCCACCAGCTGAACTGGAGAGAGGGGCCGGCTTCCAACGCGAGCCAGTGAGAGAGCGCGTGAGTGCGTGCGCTCTCTCTCTCTCTCTCTCTCTCTCTCTGCGTTTACGGCATTTGCTAGACGAGTCTATCAAAGGGGATTTTACACAAGTGCTTGAATTGGAAACTTCAGAACATATCTAGAAATAAAGAACACTGTACACAATCTGAACAAACCTGCAACATCCAATTGTTTGTTGGAGCATCTAAGACGCTCATGTGATAAGTGCAAATGCTACTACTACGACTGTTACGGACAGGAATCATAGTAGTAGTAGTAGCAGTAGTAAGAAAAATAATTAAAAATAATAACGAAATACACGAATAAAAGAATAATCACGAGATTGGTATCATCAAGAAATGTGACTATGATATCTGCTACGTGAAGTCCGTCCATTCTAGAAACATACAGCCTCCGAAATAAATAACTTTATGTAAAAAAAAGTTTCTTAATAAGAAAATAGAATAATAATTGTAGTTTAAAGGAATATGCGAGTGATTGTTTGAATGAATGAATGAATGAATGAATGAATGAATGAATGAATGAAGTGGAAAATAAATAAGGTAGGGATAATTCAGTGATTTGAGCATGAATTTGTGTCGAGGTGATTGATTGCTTGTTGATTTTGTCACATGTGTCTCTGTGTGTGATCTCTGTGTAGTAATAAATGAATGCAAGTTGAAGGTGTTTTTGAGTTTGAAAAGTTGCAGTAGAGACTTTTGACGGTGAAAAAGCTTACAGCACCTGGTATTCCCAGGCGGTCTCCCATCCAAGTACTAACCAGGCCCGACCCTGCTTAGCTTCCGAGATCGGACGAGATCGGGCGTTCTCAGGGTGGTATGGCCGTAAGCGAGAGAACAGTTTCAATAAGGGCTCTTTATAGTGTACGATGTAGATGACTCCGTTTCTTTTCTTTTCTTTTTTTATTTGATTTATTTTAAAGTCACTCATTCGCGTCTCAGTTTGCTGTTGGGTGGAGAGAACAACCGCTTCATCCATATCAAACTTTCTGTCTCACCACCTGCAACCCACACGCGCCTCTCCACCTCTTGGGATTACTAACACTTAATGACATCTTACTCTGCTTAATTTGACAAAATATTTAAACAGGCACGTTGCACGCTGCATCTTAGCTTCTTGCTTTCTTTTCATGCCACATCAATAAAACACTTGACATAACACAGCAGATTGCTGCGAGAGAAAGTAAGGTGTCTTTGAACAGGCTATTACCACTTCATCCACAAAAACTTTTCTTGCTTCAATTATTACTTCGTTAAAAACAATTCAGAGCAACAATTTAAATGCCGCAACAACTACAAGAGCCACATGTCTGCTCTCTTCTTCTTTGTTCAGGAGTTGGACGCATTACCGCCACCAGCTGATCTGGAGAGTGGGGCCGGCTTCCAACGCGAGCGAGTGAGAGAGCGCGTGAGTGCGTGCGCTCTCTCTGTCTCTCTCTCTCTCTCTCTCTCTCTCTCTCTCTCTCTCTCTCTGCGTTTACAGCATTTGCTAGACGAGTCTATCAAAGGGGATTTTACACAAGTGCTTGAATTGGAAACTTCAGAACATATCTAGAAATAAAGAACACTACACAATCTGAACAAACCTGCAACATCCAATTGTTTGTTGGAGCATCTAAGACGCTCATGTTATAAGTGCAAATGCTACTACTACGACTGTTACGGACAGGAATCATAGTAGTAGTAGTAGCAGTAGTAAGAAAAATAATTAAAAATAATAACGAAATTCACGAATAAAAGAATAATCACGAGATTGGTATCATCAAGAAATGTGACTATGATATCTGCTACGTGAAGTCCGTCCATTCTAGAAACATACACCCTCCGAAATAAATAACTTTATGTAAAAAAAAGTGACTATGATATCTGCTACGTGAAGTCCGTCCATTCTAGAAACATACAGCCTCCGAAATAAATAACTTTCTGTAAAAAAAAGTTTCTTTATAAGAAAATAGAATAATAATTGTAGTTTAAAGGAATATGCGAGTGATTGTTTGAATGAATGAATGAATGAATGAATGAATGAATGAATGAATGAATGAATGAATGAAGTGGAAAATGAATAAGGTAGGGATAATTCTGTGATTTGAGCATGAATTTGTGTCGAGGTGATTGATTGCTTGTTGATTTTGTCAGATGTGTCTCTGTGTGTGATCTCTGTGTAGTAATAAATGAATGCAAGTTGAAGGTGTTTTTGAGTTTGAAAAGTTGCAGTAGAGACTTTTGACGGTGAAAAAGCTTACAGCACCGGGTATTCCCAGGCGGTCTCCCATCCAAGTACTAACCAGGCCCGACCCTCCTTAGCTTCCGAGATCGGGCGTTCTCAGGGTGGTATGGCCGTTAGCGAGAAAGCAGTTTCAATGAGGGCTCTTTATAGTGTACGATGTAGATGACTCCGTTCCTTTTCTTTTCTTTTTTTATTTTATTTATTTTAAAGTCACTCATTCGCGTCTCAGTTTGCTGTTGGGTGGAGAGAACAACCGCTTCATCCATATCAAACTTTCTGTCTCACCACCTGCAACCCACACGCGCCTCTCCACCTCTTGGGATTACTAACACTTAATGACATCTTACTCTGCTTAATTTGACAAAATATTTAAACAGGCACGTTGCACGCTGCATCTCAGCTTCTTGCTTTATTTTCATGCCACATCAAAAAAACACTTGACATAAGACAGAAGATTGCTGCGAGAGAAAGTAAGGTGTCTTTGAACAGGCTATTACCACTTCATCCACAAATACTTCTCTTGCTTCAATTATTACTTCGTTAAAAACAATTCAGAGCAACAATTTAAATGCCGCAACAACTACAAGAGCCACATGTCTGCTCTCTTCTTCTTTGTTCAGGAGTTGGACGCATTACCGCCACCAGCTGATCTGGAGAGTGGGGCCGGCTTCCAACGCGAGCGAGTGAGAGAGCGCGTGAGTGCGTGCGCTCTCTCTCTCTCTCTCTCTCTCTCTCTCTCTGCGTTTACAGCATTTGCTAGACGAGTCTATCAAAGGGGATTTTACACAAGTGCTTGAATTGGAAACTTCAGAACATATCTAGAAATAAAGAACACTGTACACAATCTGAACAAACCTGCAACATCCAATTGTTTGTTGGAGCATCTAAGACGCTCATGTTATAAGTGCAAATGCTACTACTACGACTGTTACGGACAGGAATCATAGTAGAAGAAGTAGCAGTAGTAAGAAAAATAATTAAAAATAATAACGAAATACACGAATAAAAGAATAATCACGAGATTGGTATCATCAAGAAATGTGACTATGATATCTGCTACGTGAAGTCCGTCCATTCTAGAAACATACACCCTCCGAAATGAATAACTTTATGTAAAAAAAAGTTTCTTCATAAGAAAATAGAATAATAATTGTATTTTAATGGAATATGCGAGTGATTGTTTGAATGAATGAATGAATGAATGAATGAATGAATGAATGAAGTGGAAAATAAATAAGGTAGGGATAATTCTGTGATTTGAGCATGAATTTGTGTCGAGGTGATTGATTGCTTGTTGATTTTGTCACATGTGTCTCTGTGTGTGATCTCTGTGTAGTAATAAATGAATGCAAGTTGAAGGTGTTTTTGAGTTTGAAAAGTTGCAGTAGAGACTTTTGACGGTGAAAAAGCTTACAGCACCTGGTATTCCCAGGCGGTCTCCCATCCAAGTACTAACCAGGCCCGACCCTGCTTAGCTTCCGAGATCGGACGAGATCGGGCGTTCTCAGGGTGGTATGGCCGTAAGCGAGAAAGCAGTTTCAATAAGGGCTCTTTATAGTGTACGATGTAGATGACTCCGTTTCTTTTCTTTTCTTTTTTTCTTTTATTTATTTTAAAGTCACTCATTCGCGTCTCAGTTTGCTGTTGGGTGGAGAGAACAACCGCTTCATCCATATCAAACTTTCTGTCTCACCACCTGCAACCCACACGCGCCTCTCCACCTCTTGGGATTACTAACACTTAATGACATCTTACTCTGCTTAATTTGACAAAATATTTAAACAGGCACGTTGCACGCTGCATCTCAGCTTCTTGCTTTATTTTCATGCCACATCAATAAAACACTTGACATAAGACAGAAGATTGCTGCGAGAGAAAGTAAGGTGTCTTTGAACAGGCTATTACCACTTCATCCACAAATACTTTTCTTGCTTCAATTATTACTTCGTTAAAAACAATTCAGAGCAACAATTTAAATGCCGCAACAACTACAAGAGCCACATGTCTGCTCTCTTCTTCTTTGTTCAGGAGTTGGACGCATTACCGCCACCAGCTGAACTGGAGAGAGGGGCCGGCTTCCAACGCGAGCGAGTGAGAGAGCGCGTGAGTGCGTGCGCTCTCTCTCTCTCTCTCTCTCTCTCTCTGCGTTTACAGCATTTGCTAGACGAGTCTATCAAAGGGGATTTTACACAAGTGCTTGAATTGGAAACTTCAGAACATATCTAGAAATAAAGAACACTGTACACAATCTGAACAAACCTGCAACATCCAATTGTTTGTTGGAGCATCTAAGACGCTCATGTTATAAGTGCAAATGCTACTACTACGACTGTTACGGACAGGAATCATAGTAGTAGTAGTAGCAGTAGTAAGAAAAATAATTAAAAATAATAACGAAATACACGAATAAAAGAATAATCACGAGATTGGTATCATCAAGAAATGTGACTATGATATCTGCTACGTGAAGTCCGTCCATTCTAGAAACATACACCCTCCGAAATAAATAACTTTATGTAAAAAAAAGTTTCTTAATAAGAAAATAGAATAATAATTGTAGTTTAAAGGAATATGCGAGTGATTGTTTGAATGAATAAATGAATGAATGAATGAATGAATGAATGAATGAATGAATGAATGAAGTGCAAAATAAATAAGGTAGGGATAATTCTGTGATTTGAGCATGAATTTGTGTCGAGGTGATTGATTGCTTGTTGATTTTGTCACATGTGTCTCTGTGTGTGATCTCTGTGTAGTAATAAATGAATGCAAGTTGAAGGTGTTTTTGAGTTTGAAAAGTTGCAGTAGAGACTTTTGACGGTGAAAAAGCTTACAGCACCTGGTATTCCCAGGCGGTCTCCCATCCAAGTACTAACCAGGCCCGACCCTGCTTAGCTTCCGAGATCGGACGAGATCGGGCGTTCTCAGGGTGGTATGGCCGTAAGCGAGAGAGCACTTTCAATAAGGGCTCTTTATAGTGTACGATGTAGATGACTCCGTTTCTTTTCTTTTTTTATTTGATTTATTTTAAAGTCACTCATTCGCGTCTCAGTTTGCTGTTGGGTGGAGAGAACAACCGCTTCATCCATATCAAACTTTCTGTCTCACCACCTGCAACCCACACGCGCCTCTCCACCTCTTGGGATTACTAACACTTAATGACATCTTACTCTGCTTAATTTGACAAAATATTTAAACAGGCACGTTGCACGCTGCATCTTAGCTTCTTGCTTTATTTTCATGCCACATCAATAAAACACTTGACATACAGCAGATTGCTGCGAGAGAAAGTAAGGTGTCTTTGAACAGGCTATTACCACTTCATCCACATATACTTTTCTTGCTTCAATTATTACTTCGTTAAAAACAATTCAGAGCAACAATTTAAATGCCGCAACAACTACAAGAGCCACATGTCTGCTCTCTTCTTCTTTGTTCAGGAGTTGGACGCATTACCGCCACCAGCTGAACTGGAGAGAGGGGCCGGCTTCCAACGCGAGCCAGTGAGAGAGCGCGTGAGTGCGTGCGCTCTCTCTCTCTCTCTCTCTCTCTCTCTCTGCGTTTACGGCATTTGCTAGACGAGTCTATCAAAGGGGATTTTACACAAGTGCTTGAATTGGAAACTTCAGAACATATCTAGAAATAAAGAACACTGTACACAATCTGAACAAACCTGCAACATCCAATTGTTTGTTGGAGCATCTAAGACGCTCATGTGATAAGTGCAAATGCTACTACTACGACTGTTACGGACAGGAATCATAGTAGTAGTAGTAGCAGTAGTAAGAAAAATAATTAAAAATAATAACGAAATACACGAATAAAAGAATAATCACGAGATTGGTATCATCAAGAAATGTGACTATGATATCTGCTACGTGAAGTCCGTCCATTCTAGAAACATACAGCCTCCGAAATAAATAACTTTATGTAAAAAAAAGTTTCTAAATTAGAAAATAGAATAATAATTGTAGTTTAAAGGAATATGCGAGTGACTGTTTGAATGAATGAATGAATGAATGAATGAATGAATGAATGAATGAATGAATGAAGTGGAAAATAAATAAGGTAGGGATAATTCAGTGATTTGAGCATGAATTTGTGTCGAGGTGATTGATTGCTTGTTGATTTTGTCACATGTGTCTCTGTGTGTGATCTCTGTGTAGTAATAAATGAATGCAAGTTGAAGGTGTTTTTGAGTTTGAAAAGTTGCAGTAGAGACTTTTGACGGTGAAAAAGCTTACAGCACCTGGTATTCCCAGGCGGTCTCCCATCCAAGTACTAACCAGGCCCGACCCTGCTTAGCTTCCGAGATCGGACGAGATCGGGCGTTCTCAGGGTGGTATGGCCGTAAGCGAGAAAGCAGTTTCAATAAGGTCTCTTTATAGTGTACGATGTAGATGACTCCGTTTCTTTTCTTTTCTTTTTTTCTTTTATTTATTTTAAAGTCACTCATTCGCGTCTCAGTTTGCTGTTGGGTGGAGAGAACAACCGCTTCATCCATATCAAACTTTCTGTCTCACCACCTGCAACCCACACGCGCCTCTCCACCTCTTGGGATTACTAACACTTAATGACATCTTACTCTGCTTAATTTGACAAAATATTTAAACAGGCACGTTGCACGCTGCATCTCAGCTTCTTGCTTTATTTTCATGCCACATCAATAAAACACTTGACATAAGACAGAAGATTGCTGCGAGAGAAAGTAAGGTGTTTTTGAACAGGCTATTACCACTTCATCCACAAATACTTTTCTTGCTTCAATTATTACTTCGTTAAAAACAATTCAGAGCAACAATTTAAATGCCGCAACAACTACAAGAGCCACATGTCTGCTCTCTTCTTCTTTGTTCAGGAGTTGGACGCATTACCGCCACCAGCTGAACTGGAGAGAGGGGCCGGCTTCCAACGCGAGCGAGTGAGAGAGCGCGTGAGTGCGTGCGCTCTCTCTCTCTCTCTCTCTCTCTCTCTCTCTGCGTTTACAGCATTTGCTAGACGAGTCTATCAAAGGGGATTTTACACAAGTGCTTGAATTGGAAACTTCAGAACATATCTAGAAATAAAGAACACTGTACACAATCTGAACAAACCTGCAACATCCAATTGTTTGTTGGAGCATCTAAGACGCTCATGTTATAAGTGCAAATGCTACTACTACGACTGTTACGGACAGGAATCATAGTAGTAGTAGTAGCAGTAGTAAGAAAAATAATTAAAAATAATAACGAAATACACGAATAAAAGAATAATCACGAGATTGGTATCATCAAGAAATGTGACTATGATATCTGCTACGTGAAGTCCGTCCATTCTAGAAACATACACCCTCCGAAATAAATAACTTTATGTAAAAAAAAGTTTCTTAATAAGAAAATAGAATAATAATTGTAGTTTAAAGGAATATGCGAGTGATTGTTTGAATGAATGAATGAATGAATGAATGAATGAATGAATGAATGAATGAATGAAGTGCAAAATAAATAAGGTAGGGATAATTCTGTGATTTGAGCATGAATTTGTGTCGAGGTGATTGATTGCTTGTTGATTTTGTCACATGTGTCTCTGTGTGTGATCTCTGTGTAGTAATAAATGAATGCAAGTTGAAGGTGTTTTTGAGTTTGAAAAGTTGCAGTAGAGACTTTTGACGGTGAAAAAGCTTACAGCACCTGGTATTCCCAGGCGGTCTCCCATCCAAGTACTAACCAGGCCCGACCCTGCTTAGCTTCCGAGATCGGACGAGATCGGGCGTTCTCAGGGTGGTATGGCCGTAAGCGAGAGAGCACTTTCAATAAGGGCTCTTTATAGTGTACGATGTAGATGACTCCGTTTCTTTTCTTTTTTTATTTGATTTATTTTAAAGTCACTCATTCGCGTCTCAGTTTGCTGTTGGGTGGAGAGAACAACCGCTTCATCCATATCAAACTTTCTGTCTCACCACCTGCAACCCACACGCGCCTCTCCACCTCTTGGGATTACTAACACTTAATGACATCTTACTCTGCTTAATTTGACAAAATATTTAAACAGGCACGTTGCACGCTGCATCTTAGCTTCTTGCTTTATTTTCATGCCACATCAATAAAACACTTGACATACAGCAGATTGCTGCGAGAGAAAGTAAGGTGTCTTTGAACAGGCTATTACCACTTCATCCACATATACTTTTCTTGCTTCAATTATTACTTCGTTAAAAACAATTCAGAGCAACAATTTAAATGCCGCAACAACTACAAGAGCCACATGTCTGCTCTCTTCTTCTTTGTTCAGGAGTTGGACGCATTACCGCCACCAGCTGAACTGGAGAGAGGGGCCGGCTTCCAACGCGAGCCAGTGAGAGAGCGCGTGAGTGCGTGCGCTCTCTCTCTCTCTCTCTCTCTCTCTCTCTCTGCGTTTACGGCATTTGCTAGACGAGTCTATCAAAGGGGATTTTACACAAGTGCTTGAATTGGAAACTTCAGAACATATCTAGAAATAAAGAACACTGTACACAATCTGAACAAACCTGCAACATCCAATTGTTTGTTGGAGCATCTAAGACGCTCATGTGATAAGTGCAAATGCTACTACTACGACTGTTACGGACAGGAATCATAGTAGTAGTAGTAGCAGTAGTAAGAAAAATAATTAAAAATAATAACGAAATACACGAATAAAAGAATAATCACGAGATTGGTATCATCAAGAAATGTGACTATGATATCTGCTACGTGAAGTCCGTCCATTCTAGAAACATACAGCCTCCGAAATAAATAACTTTATGTAAAAAAAAGTTTCTAAATTAGAAAATAGAATAATAATTGTAGTTTAAAGGAATATGCGAGTGACTGTTTGAATGAATGAATGAATGAATGAATGAATGAATGAATGAATGAATGAAGTGGAAAATAAATAAGGTAGGGATAATTCAGTGATTTGAGCATGAATTTGTGTCGAGGTGATTGATTGCTTGTTGATTTTGTCACATGTGTCTCTGTGTGTGATCTCTGTGTAGTAATAAATGAATGCAAGTTGAAGGTGTTTTTGAGTTTGAAAAGTTGCAGTAGAGACTTTTGACGGTGAAAAAGCTTACAGCACCTGGTATTCCCAGGCGGTCTCCCATCCAAGTACTAACCAGGCCCGACCCTGCTTAGCTTCCGAGATCGGACGAGATCGGGCGTTCTCAGGGTGGTATGGCCGTAAGCGAGAAAGCAGTTTCAATAAGGTCTCTTTATAGTGTACGATGTAGATGACTCCGTTTCTTTTCTTTTCTTTTTTTCTTTTATTTATTTTAAAGTCACTCATTCGCGTCTCAGTTTGCTGTTGGGTGGAGAGAACAACCGCTTCATCCATATCAAACTTTCTGTCTCACCACCTGCAACCCACACGCGCCTCTCCACCTCTTGGGATTACTAACACTTAATGACATCTTACTCTGCTTAATTTGACAAAATATTTAAACAGGCACGTTGCACGCTGCATCTCAGCTTCTTGCTTTATTTTCATGCCACATCAATAAAACACTTGACATAAGACAGAAGATTGCTGCGAGAGAAAGTAAGGTGTTTTTGAACAGGCTATTACCACTTCATCCACAAATACTTTTCTTGCTTCAATTATTACTTCGTTAAAAACAATTCAGAGCAACAATTTAAATGCCGCAACAACTACAAGAGCCACATGTCTGCTCTCTTCTTCTTTGTTCAGGAGTTGGACGCATTACCGCCACCAGCTGAACTGGAGAGAGGGGCCGGCTTCCAACGCGAGCGAGTGAGAGAGCGCGTGAGTGCGTGCGCTCTCTCTCTCTCTCTCTCTCTCTCTCTCTCTCTCTCTCTCTGCGTTTACAGCATTTGCTAGACGAGTCTATCAAAGGGGATTTTACACAAGTGCTTGAATTGGAAACTTCAGAACATATCTAGAAATAAAGAACACTGTACACAATCTGAACAAACCTGCAACATCCAATTGTTTGTTGGAGCATCTAAGACGCTCATGTTATAAGTGCAAATGCTACTACTACGACTGTTACGGACAGGAATCATAGTAGTAGTAGTAGCAGTAGTAAGAAAAATAATTAAAAATAATAACGAAATACACGAATAAAAGAATAATCACGAGATTGGTATCATCAAGGAATGTGACTATGATATCTGCTACGTGAAGTCCGTCCATTCTAGAAACATACACCCTCCGAAATAAATAACTTTATGTAAAAAAAAGTTTCTTAATAAGAAAATAGAATAATAATTGTAGTTTAAAGGAATATGCGAGTGATTGTTTGAATGAATAAATGAATGAATGAATGAATGAATGAATGAATGAATGAATGAATGAAGTGCAAAATAAATAAGGTAGGGATAATTCTGTGATTTGAGCATGAATTTGTGTCGAGGTGATTGATTGCTTGTTGATTTTGTCACATGTGTCTCTGTGTGTGATCTCTGTGTAGTAATAAATGAATGCAAGTTGAAGGTGTTTTTGAGTTTGAAAAGTTGCAGTAGAGACTTTTGACGGTGAAAAAGCTTACAGCACCTGGTATTCCCAGGCGGTCTCCCATCCAAGTACTAACCAGGCCCGACCCTGCTTAGCTTCCGAGATCGGACGAGATCGGGCGTTCTCAGGGTGGTATGGCCGTAAGCGAGAGAGCACTTTCAATAAGGGCTCTTTATAGTGTACGATGTAGATGACTCCGTTTCTTTTCTTTTTTTATTTGATTTATTTTAAAGTCACTCATTCGCGTCTCAGTTTGCTGTTGGGTGGAGAGAACAACCGCTTCATCCATATCAAACTTTCTGTCTCACCACCTGCAACCCACACGCGCCTCTCCACCTCTTGGGATTACTAACACTTAATGACATCTTACTCTGCTTAATTTGACAAAATATTTAAACAGGCACGTTGCACGCTGCATCTTAGCTTCTTGCTTTATTTTCATGCCACATCAATAAAACACTTGACATACAGCAGATTGCTGCGAGAGAAAGTAAGGTGTCTTTGAACAGGCTATTACCACTTCATCCACATATACTTTTCTTGCTTCAATTATTACTTCGTTAAAAACAATTCAGAGCAACAATTTAAATGCCGCAACAACTACAAGAGCCACATGTCTGCTCTCTTCTTCTTTGTTCAGGAGTTGGACGCATTACCGCCACCAGCTGAACTGGAGAGAGGGGCCGGCTTCCAACGCGAGCCAGTGAGAGAGCGCGTGAGTGCGTGCGCTCTCTCTCTCTCTCTCTCTCTCTCTCTCTGCGTTTACGGCATTTGCTAGACGAGTCTATCAAAGGGGATTTTACACAAGTGCTTGAATTGGAAACTTCAGAACATATCTAGAAATAAAGAACACTGTACACAATCTGAACAAACCTGCAACATCCAATTGTTTGTTGGAGCATCTAAGACGCTCATGTGATAAGTGCAAATGCTACTACTACGACTGTTACGGACAGGAATCATAGTAGTAGTAGTAGCAGTAGTAAGAAAAATAATTAAAAATAATAACGAAATACACGAATAAAAGAATAATCACGAGATTGGTATCATCAAGAAATGTGACTATGATATCTGCTACGTGAAGTCCGTCCATTCTAGAAACATACAGCCTCCGAAATAAATAACTTTATGTAAAAAAAAGTTTCTAAATTAGAAAATAGAATAATAATTGTAGTTTAAAGGAATATGCGAGTGATTGTTTGAATGAATGAATGAATGAATGAATGAATGAATGAATGAATGAATGAATGAAGTGGAAAATAAATAAGGTAGGGATAATTCTGTGATTTGAGCATGAATTTGTGTCGAGGTGATTGATTGCTTGTTGATTTTGTCACATGTGTCTCTGTGTGTGATCTCTGTGTAGTAATAAATGAATGCAAGTTGAAGGTGTTTTTGAGTTTGAAAAGTTGCAGTAGAGACTTTTGACGGTGAAAAAGCTTACAGCACCTGGTATTCCCAGGCGGTCTCCCATCCAAGTACTAACCAGGCCCGACCCTGCTTAGCTTCCGAGATCGGACGAGATCGGGCGTTCTCAGGGTGGTATGGCCGTAAGCGAGAGAACAGTTTCAATAAGGGCTCTTTATAGTGTACGATGTAGATGACTCCGTTTCTTTTCTTTTCTTTTTTTATTTGATTTATTTTAAAGTCACTCATTCGCGTCTCAGTTTGCTGTTGGGTGGAGAGAACAACCGCTTCATCCATATCAAACTTTCTGTCTCACCACCTGCAACCCACACGCGCCTCTCCACCTCTTGGGATTACTAACACTTAATGACATCTTACTCTGCTTAATTTGACAAAATATTTAAACAGGCACGTTGCACGCTGCATCTTAGCTTCTTGCTTTCTTTTCATGCCACATCAATAAAACACTTGACATAACACAGCAGATTGCTGCGAGAGAAAGTAAGGTGTCTTTGAACAGGCTATTACCACTTCATCCACAAAAACTTTTCTTGCTTCAATTATTACTTCGTTAAAAACAATTCAGAGCAACAATTTAAATGCCGCAACAACTACAAGAGCCACATGTCTGCTCTCTTCTTCTTTGTTCAGGAGTTGGACGCATTACCGCCACCAGCTGATCTGGAGAGTGGGGCCGGCTTCCAACGCGAGCGAGTGAGAGAGCGCGTGAGTGCGTGCGCTCTCTCTGTCTCTCTCTCTCTCTCTCTCTTTCTCTCTCTCTCTTTCTCTCTCTCTCTCTCTCTCTCTCTGCGTTTACAGCATTTGCTAGACGAGTCTATCAAAGGGGATTTTACACAAGTGCTTGAATTGGAAACTTCAGAACATATCTAGAAATAAAGAACACTACACAATCTGAACAAACCTGCAACATCCAATTGTTTGTTGGAGCATCTAAGACGCTCATGTTATAAGTGCAAATGCTACTACTACGACTGTTACGGACAGGAATCATAGTAGTAGTAGTAGCAGTAGTAAGAAAAATAATTAAAAATAATAACGAAATTCACGAATAAAAGAATAATCACGAGATTGGTATCATCAAGAAATGTGACTATGATATCTGCTACGTGAAGTCCGTCCATTCTAGAAACATACACCCTCCGAAATAAATAACTTTATGTAAAAAAAAGTGACTATGATATCTGCTACGTGAAGTCCGTCCATTCTAGAAACATACAGCCTCCGAAATAAATAACTTTCTGTAAAAAAAAGTTTCTTTATAAGAAAATAGAATAATAATTGTAGTTTAAAGGAATATGCGAGTGATTGTTTGAATGAATGAATGAATGAATGAATGAATGAATGAATGAAGTGGAAAATGAATAAGGTAGGGATAATTCTGTGATTTGAGCATGAATTTGTGTCGAGGTGATTGATTGCTTGTTGATTTTGTCAGATGTGTCTCTGTGTGTGATCTCTGTGTAGTAATAAATGAATGCAAGTTGAAGGTGTTTTTGAGTTTGAAAAGTTGCAGTAGAGACTTTTGACGGTGAAAAAGCTTACAGCACCGGGTATTCCCAGGCGGTCTCCCATCCAAGTACTAACCAGGCCCGACCCTCCTTAGCTTCCGAGATCGGGCGTTCTCAGGGTGGTATGGCCGTTAGCGAGAAAGCAGTTTCAATGAGGGCTCTTTATAGTGTACGATGTAGATGACTCCGTTCCTTTTCTTTTCTTTTTTTATTTTATTTATTTTAAAGTCACTCATTCGCGTCTCAGTTTGCTGTTGGGTGGAGAGAACAACCGCTTCATCCATATCAAACTTTCTGTCTCACCACCTGCAACCCACACGCGCCTCTCCACCTCTTGGGATTACTAACACTTAATGACATCTTACTCTGCTTAATTTGACAAAATATTTAAACAGGCACGTTGCACGCTGCATCTCAGCTTCTTGCTTTATTTTCATGCCACATCAATAAAACACTTGACATAAGACAGAAGATTGCTGCGAGAGAAAGTAAGGTGTCTTTGAACAGGCTATTACCACTTCATCCACAAATACTTCTCTTGCTTCAATTATTACTTCGTTAAAAACAATTCAGAGCAACAATTTAAATGCCGCAACAACTACAAGAGCCACATGTCTGCTCTCTTCTTCTTTGTTCAGGAGTTGGACGCATTACCGCCACCAGCTGATCTGGAGAGTGGGGCCGGCTTCCAACGCGAGCGAGTGAGAGAGCGCGTGAGTGCGTGCGCGCTCTCTCTCTCTCTCTCTCTCTCTCTCTCTGCGTTTACAGCATTTGCTAGACGAGTCTATCAAAGGGGATTTTACACAAGTGCTTGAATTGGAAACTTCAGAACATATCTAGAAATAAAGAACACTGTACACAATCTGAACAAACCTGCAACATCCAATTGTTTGTTGGAGCATCTAAGACGCTCATGTTATAAGTGCAAATGCTACTACTACGACTGTTACGGACAGGAATCATAGTAGAAGAAGTAGCAGTAGTAAGAAAAATAATTAAAAATAATAACGAAATACACGAATAAAAGAATAATCACGAGATTGGTATCATCAAGAAATGTGACTATGATATCTGCTACGTGAAGTCCGTCCATTCTAGAAACATACACCCTCCGAAATGAATAACTTTATGTAAAAAAAAGTTTCTTCATAAGAAAATAGAATAATAATTGTATTTTAATGGAATATGCGAGTGATTGTTTGAATGAATGAATGAATGAATGAATGAATGAATGAATGAATGAATGAATGAAGTGGAAAATAAATAAGGTAGGGATAATTCTGTGATTTGAGCATGAATTTGTGTCGAGGTGATTGATTGCTTGTTGATTTTGTCACATGTGTCTCTGTGTGTGATCTCTGTGTAGTAATAAATGAATGCAAGTTGAAGGTGTTTTTGAGTTTGAAAAGTTGCAGTAGAGACTTTTGACGGTGAAAAAGCTTACAGCACCTGGTATTCCCAGGCGGTCTCCCATCCAAGTACTAACCAGGCCCGACCCTGCTTAGCTTCCGAGATCGGACGAGATCGGGCGTTCTCAGGGTGGTATGGCCGTAAGCGAGAGAGCACTTTCAATAAGGGCTCTTTATAGTGTACGATGTAGATGACTCCGTTTCTTTTCTTTTTTTATTTGATTTATTTTAAAGTCACTCATTCGCGTCTCAGTTTGCTGTTGGGTGGAGAGAACAACCGCTTCATCCATATCAAACTTTCTGTCTCACCACCTGCAACCCACACGCGCCTCTCCACCTCTTGGGATTACTAACACTTAATGACATCTTACTCTGCTTAATTTGACAAAATATTTAAACAGGCACGTTGCACGCTGCATCTTAGCTTCTTGCTTTATTTTCATGCCACATCAATAAAACACTTGACATACAGCAGATTGCTGCGAGAGAAAGTAAGGTGTCTTTGAACAGGCTATTACCACTTCATCCACATATACTTTTCTTGCTTCAATTATTACTTCGTTAAAAACAATTCAGAGCAACAATTTAAATGCCGCAACAACTACAAGAGCCACATGTCTGCTCTCTTCTTCTTTGTTCAGGAGTTGGACGCATTACCGCCACCAGCTGAACTGGAGAGAGGGGCCGGCTTCCAACGCGAGCGAGTGAGAGAGCGCGTGAGTGCGTGCGCTCTCTCTCTCTCTCTCTCTCTCTCTCTCTCTCTGCGTTTACGGCATTTGCTAGACGAGTCTATCAAAGGGGATTTTACACAAGTGCTTGAATTGGAAACTTCAGAACATATCTAGAAATAAAGAACACTGTACACAATCTGAACAAACCTGCAACATCCAATTGTTTGTTGGAGCATCTAAGACGCTCATGTGATAAGTGCAAATGCTACTACTACGACTGTTACGGACAGGAATCATAGTAGTAGTAGTAGCAGTAGTAAGAAAAATAATTAAAAATAATAACGAAATACACGAATAAAAGAATAATCACGAGATTGGTATCATCAAGAAATGTGACTATGATATCTGCTACGTGAAGTCCGTCCATTCTAGAAACATACAGCCTCCGAAATAAATAACTTTATGTAAAAAAAAGTTTCTAAATTAGAAAATAGAATAATAATTGTAGTTTAAAGGAATATGCGAGTGATTGTTTGAATGAATAAATGAATGAATGAATGAATGAATGAATGAATGAATGAATGAAGTGCAAAATAAATAAGGTAGGGATAATTCTGTGATTTGAGCATGAATTTGTGTCGAGGTGATTGATTGCTTGTTGATTTTGTCACATGTGTCTCTGTGTGTGATCTCTGTGTAGTAATAAATGAATGCAAGTTGAAGGTGTTTTTGAGTTTGAAAAGTTGCAGTAGAGACTTTTGACGGTGAAAAAGCTTACAGCACCTGGTATTCCCAGGCGGTCTCCCATCCAAGTACTAACCAGGCCCGACCCTGCTTAGCTTCCGAGATCGGACGAGATCGGGCGTTCTCAGGGTGGTATGGCCGTAAGCGAGAGAGCACTTTCAATAAGGGCTCTTTATAGTGTACGATGTAGATGACTCCGTTTCTTTTCTTTTTTTATTTGATTTATTTTAAAGTCACTCATTCGCGTCTCAGTTTGCTGTTGGGTGGAGAGAACAACCGCTTCATCCATATCAAACTTTCTGTCTCACCACCTGCAACCCACACGCGCCTCTCCACCTCTTGGGATTACTAACACTTAATGACATCTTACTCTGCTTAATTTGACAAAATATTTAAACAGGCACGTTGCACGCTGCATCTCAGCTTCTTGCTTTATTTTCATGCCACATCAATAAAACACTTGACATAAGACAGAAGATTGCTGCGAGAGAAAGTAAGGTGTTTTTGAACAGGCTATTACCACTTCATCCACAAATACTTTTCTTGCTTCAATTATTACTTCGTTAAAAACAATTCAGAGCAACAATTTAAATGCCGCAACAACTACAAGAGCCACATGTCTGCTCTCTTCTTCTTTGTTCAGGAGTTGGACGCATTACCGCCACCAGCTGAACTGGAGAGAGGGGCCGGCTTCCAACGCGAGCGAGTGAGAGAGCGCGTGAGTGCGTGCGCTCTCTCTCTCTCTCTCTCTCTCTCTCTCTCTGCGTTTACAGCATTTGCTAGACGAGTCTATCAAAGGGGATTTTACACAAGTGCTTGAATTGGAAACTTCAGAACATATCTAGAAATAAAGAACACTGTACACAATCTGAACAAACCTGCAACATCCAATTGTTTGTTGGAGCATCTAAGACGCTCATGTTATAAGTGCAAATGCTACTACTACGACTGTTACGGACAGGAATCATAGTAGTAGTAGTAGCAGTAGTAAGAAAAATAATTAAAAATAATAACGAAATACACGAATAAAAGAATAATCACGAGATTGGTATCATCAAGGAATGTGACTATGATATCTGCTACGTGAAGTCCGTCCATTCTAGAAACATACACCCTCCGAAATAAATAACTTTATGTAAAAAAAAGTTTCTTAATAAGAAAATAGAATAATAATTGTAGTTTAAAGGAATATGCGAGTGATTGTTTGAATGAATAAATGAATGAATGAATGAATGAATGAATGAATGAATGAATGAATGAATGAAGTGGAAAATAAATAAGGTAGGGATAATTCTGTGATTTGAGCATGAATTTGTGTCGAGGTGATTGATTGCTTGTTGATTTTGTCACATGTGTCTCTGTGTGTGATCTCTGTGTAGTAATAAATGAATGCAAGTTGAAGGTGTTTTTGAGTTTGAAAAGTTGCAGTAGAGACTTTTGACGGTGAAAAAGCTTACAGCACCTGGTATTCCCAGGCGGTCTCCCATCCAAGTACTAACCAGGCCCGACCCTGCTTAGCTTCCGAGATCGGACGAGATCGGGCGTTCTCAGGGTGGTATGGCCGTAAGCGAGAGAGCACTTTCAATAAGGGCTCTTTATAGTGTACGATGTAGATGACTCCGTTTCTTTTCTTTTTTTATTTGATTTATTTTAAAGTCACTCATTCGCGTCTCAGTTTGCTGTTGGGTGGAGAGAACAACCGCTTCATCCATATCAAACTTTCTGTCTCACCACCTGCAACCCACACGCGCCTCTCCACCTCTTGGGATTACTAACACTTAATGACATCTTACTCTGCTTAATTTGACAAAATATTTAAACAGGCACGTTGCACGCTGCATCTTAGCTTCTTGCTTTATTTTCATGCCACATCAATAAAACACTTGACATACAGCAGATTGCTGCGAGAGAAAGTAAGGTGTCTTTGAACAGGCTATTACCACTTCATCCACATATACTTTTCTTGCTTCAATTATTACTTCGTTAAAAACAATTCAGAGCAACAATTTAAATGCCGCAACAACTACAAGAGCCACATGTCTGCTCTCTTCTTCTTTGTTCAGGAGTTGGACGCATTACCGCCACCAGCTGAACTGGAGAGAGGGGCCGGCTTCCAACGCGAGCGAGTGAGAGAGCGCGTGAGTGCGTGCGCTCTCTCTCTCTCTCTCTCTCTCTCTCTCTCTCTGCGTTTACAGCATTTGCTAGACGAGTCTATCAAAGGGGATTTTACACAAGTGCTTGAATTGGAAACTTCAGAACATATCTAGAAATAAAGAACACTGTACACAATCTGAACAAACCTGCAACATCCAATTGTTTGTTGGAGCATCTAAGACGCTCATGTGATAAGTGCAAATGCTACTACTACGACTGTTACGGACAGGAATCATAGTAGTAGTAGTAGCAGTAGTAAGAAAAATAATTAAAAATAATAACGAAATACACGAATAAAAGAATAATCACGAGATTGGTATCATCAAGAAATGTGACTATGATATCTGCTACGTGAAGTCCGTCCATTCTAGAAACATACACCCTCCGAAATAAATAACTTTATGTAAAAAAAAGTTTCTAAATTAGAAAATAGAATAATAATTGTAGTTTAAAGGAATATGCGAGTGATTGTTTGAATGAATGAATGAATGAATGAATGAATGAAGTGGAAAATAAATAAGGTAGGGATAATTCTGTGATTTGAGCATGAATTTGTGTCGAGGTGATTGATTGCTTGTTGATTTTGTCACATGTGTCTCTGTGTGTGATCTCTGTGTAGTAATAAATGAATGCAAGTTGAAGGTGTTTTTGAGTTTGAAAAGTTGCAGTAGAGACTTTTGACGGTGAAAAAGCTTACAGCACCTGGTATTCCCAGGCGGTCTCCCATCCAAGTACTAACCAGGCCCGACCCTGCTTAGCTTCCGAGATCGGACGAGATCGGGCGTTCTCAGGGTGGTATGGCCGTAAGCGAGAGAGCACTTTCAATAAGGGCTCTTTATAGTGTACGATGTAGATGACTCCGTTTCTTTTCTTTTTTTATTTGATTTATTTTAAAGTCACTCATTCGCGTCTCAGTTTGCTGTTGGGTGGAGAGAACAACCGCTTCATCCATATCAAACTTTCTGTCTCACCACCTGCAACCCACACGCGCCTCTCCACCTCTTGGGATTACTAACACTTAATGACATCTTACTCTGCTTAATTTGACAAAATATTTAAACAGGCACGTTGCACGCTGCATCTTAGCTTCTTGCTTTATTTTCATGCCACATCAATAAAACACTTGACATACAGCAGATTGCTGCGAGAGAAAGTAAGGTGTCTTTGAACAGGCTATTACCACTTCATCCACATATACTTTTCTTGCTTCAATTATTACTTCGTTAAAAACAATTCAGAGCAACAATTTAAATGCCGCAACAACTACAAGAGCCACATGTCTGCTCTCTTCTTCTTTGTTCAGGAGTTGGACGCATTACCGCCACCAGCTGAACTGGAGAGAGGGGCCGGCTTCCAACGCGAGCGAGTGAGAGAGCGCGTGAGTGCGTGCGCTCTCTCTCTCTCTCTCTCTCTCTCTCTCTGCGTTTACAGCATTTGCTAGACGAGTCTATCAAAGGGGATTTTACACAAGTGCTTGAATTGGAAACTTCAGAACATATCTAGAAATAAAGAACACTGTACACAATCTGAACAAACCTGCAACATCCAATTGTTTGTTGGAGCATCTAAGACGCTCATGTTATAAGTGCAAATGCTACTACTACGACTGTTACGGACAGGAATCATAGTAGTAGTAGTAGCAGTAGTAAGAAAAATAATTAAAAATAATAACGAAATACACGAATAAAAGAATAATCACGAGATTGGTATCATCAAGGAATGTGACTATGATATCTGCTACGTGAAGTCCGTCCATTCTAGAAACATACACCCTCCGAAATAAATAACTTTATGTAAAAAAAAGTTTCTTAATAAGAAAATAGAATAATAATTGTAGTTTAAAGGAATATGCGAGTGATTGTTTGAATGAATGAATGAATGAATGAATGAATGAATGAATGAATGAATGAAGTGCAAAATAAATAAGGTAGGGATAATTCTGTGATTTGAGCATGAATTTGTGTCGAGGTGATTGATTGCTTGTTGATTTTGTCACATGTGTCTCTGTGTGTGATCTCTGTGTAGTAATAAATGAATGCAAGTTGAAGGTGTTTTTGAGTTTGAAAAGTTGCAGTAGAGACTTTTGACGGTGAAAAAGCTTACAGCACCTGGTATTCCCAGGCGGTCTCCCATCCAAGTACTAACCAGGCCCGACCCTGCTTAGCTTCCGAGATCGGACGAGATCGGGCGTTCTCAGGGTGGTATGGCCGTAAGCGAGAGAGCACTTTCAATAAGGGCTCTTTATAGTGTACGATGTAGATGACTCCGTTTCTTTTCTTTTTTTATTTGATTTATTTTAAAGTCACTCATTCGCGTCTCAGTTTGCTGTTGGGTGGAGAGAACAACCGCTTCATCCATATCAAACTTTCTGTCTCACCACCTGCAACCCACACGCGCCTCTCCACCTCTTGGGATTACTAACACTTAATGACATCTTACTCTGCTTAATTTGACAAAATATTTAAACAGGCACGTTGCACGCTGCATCTTAGCTTCTTGCTTTATTTTCATGCCACATCAATAAAACACTTGACATACAGCAGATTGCTGCGAGAGAAAGTAAGGTGTCTTTGAACAGGCTATTACCACTTCATCCACATATACTTTTCTTGCTTCAATTATTACTTCGTTAAAAACAATTCAGAGCAACAATTTAAATGCCGCAACAACTACAAGAGCCACATGTCTGCTCTCTTCTTCTTTGTTCAGGAGTTGGACGCATTACCGCCACCAGCTGAACTGGAGAGAGGGGCCGGCTTCCAACGCGAGCCAGTGAGAGAGCGCGTGAGTGCGTGCGCTCTCTCTCTCTCTCTCTCTCTCTCTCTCTGCGTTTACGGCATTTGCTAGACGAGTCTATCAAAGGGGATTTTACACAAGTGCTTGAATTGGAAACTTCAGAACATATCTAGAAATAAAGAACACTGTACACAATCTGAACAAACCTGCAACATCCAATTGTTTGTTGGAGCATCTAAGACGCTCATGTGATAAGTGCAAATGCTACTACTACGACTGTTACGGACAGGAATCATAGTAGTAGTAGTAGCAGTAGTAAGAAAAATAATTAAAAATAATAACGAAATACACGAATAAAAGAATAATCACGAGATTGGTATCATCAAGAAATGTGACTATGATATCTGCTACGTGAAGTCCGTCCATTCTAGAAACATACAGCCTCCGAAATAAATAACTTTATGTAAAAAAAAGTTTCTAAATTAGAAAATAGAATAATAATTGTAGTTTAAAGGAATATGCGAGTGATTGTTTGAATGAATGAATGAATGAATGAATGAATGAATGAATGAATGAATGAAGTGGAAAATAAATAAGGTAGGGATAATTCAGTGATTTGAGCATGAATTTGTGTCGAGGTGATTGATTGCTTGTTGATTTTGTCACATGTGTCTCTGTGTGTGATCTCTGTGTAGTAATAAATGAATGCAAGTTGAAGGTGTTTTTGAGTTTGAAAAGTTGCAGTAGAGACTTTTGACGGTGAAAAAGCTTACAGCACCTGGTATTCCCAGGCGGTCTCCCATCCAAGTACTAACCAGGCCCGACCCTGCTTAGCTTCCGAGATCGGACGAGATCGGGCGTTCTCAGGGTGGTATGGCCGTAAGCGAGAGAACAGTTTCAATAAGGGCTCTTTATAGTGTACGATGTAGATGACTCCGTTTCTTTTCTTTTCTTTTTTTATTTGATTTATTTTAAAGTCACTCATTCGCGTCTCAGTTTGCTGTTGGGTGGAGAGAACAACCGCTTCATCCATATCAAACTTTCTGTCTCACCACCTGCAACCCACACGCGCCTCTCCACCTCTTGGGATTACTAACACTTAATGACATCTTACTCTGCTTAATTTGACAAAATATTTAAACAGGCACGTTGCACGCTGCATCTTAGCTTCTTGCTTTCTTTTCATGCCACATCAATAAAACACTTGACATAACACAGCAGATTGCTGCGAGAGAAAGTAAGGTGTCTTTGAACAGGCTATTACCACTTCATCCACAAAAACTTTTCTTGCTTCAATTATTACTTCGTTAAAAACAATTCAGAGCAACAATTTAAATGCCGCAACAACTACAAGAGCCACATGTCTGCTCTCTTCTTCTTTGTTCAGGAGTTGGACGCATTACCGCCACCAGCTGATCTGGAGAGTGGGGCCGGCTTCCAACGCGAGCGAGTGAGAGAGCGCGTGAGTGCGTGCGCTCTCTCTGTCTCTCTCTCTCTCTCTCTCTTTCTCTCTCTCTCTTTCTCTCTCTCTCTCTCTCTCTCTCTGCGTTTACAGCATTTGCTAGACGAGTCTATCAAAGGGGATTTTACACAAGTGCTTGAATTGGAAACTTCAGAACATATCTAGAAATAAAGAACACTACACAATCTGAACAAACCTGCAACATCCAATTGTTTGTTGGAGCATCTAAGACGCTCATGTTATAAGTGCAAATGCTACTACTACGACTGTTACGGACAGGAATCATAGTAGTAGTAGTAGCAGTAGTAAGAAAAATAATTAAAAATAATAACGAAATTCACGAATAAAAGAATAATCACGAGATTGGTATCATCAAGAAATGTGACTATGATATCTGCTACGTGAAGTCCGTCCATTCTAGAAACATACACCCTCCGAAATAAATAACTTTATGTAAAAAAAAGTGACTATGATATCTGCTACGTGAAGTCCGTCCATTCTAGAAACATACAGCCTCCGAAATAAATAACTTTCTGTAAAAAAAAGTTTCTTTATAAGAAAATAGAATAATAATTGTAGTTTAAAGGAATATGCGAGTGATTGTTTGAATGAATGAATGAATGAATGAATGAATGAATGAATGAATGAATGAAGTGGAAAATGAATAAGGTAGGGATAATTCTGTGATTTGAGCATGAATTTGTGTCGAGGTGATTGATTGCTTGTTGATTTTGTCAGATGTGTCTCTGTGTGTGATCTCTGTGTAGTAATAAATGAATGCAAGTTGAAGGTGTTTTTGAGTTTGAAAAGTTGCAGTAGAGACTTTTGACGGTGAAAAAGCTTACAGCACCGGGTATTCCCAGGCGGTCTCCCATCCAAGTACTAACCAGGCCCGACCCTCCTTAGCTTCCGAGATCGGGCGTTCTCAGGGTGGTATGGCCGTTAGCGAGAAAGCAGTTTCAATGAGGGCTCTTTATAGTGTACGATGTAGATGACTCCGTTCCTTTTCTTTTCTTTTTTTATTTTATTTATTTTAAAGTCACTCATTCGCGTCTCAGTTTGCTGTTGGGTGGAGAGAACAACCGCTTCATCCATATCAAACTTTCTGTCTCACCACCTGCAACCCACACGCGCCTCTCCACCTCTTGGGATTACTAACACTTAATGACATCTTACTCTGCTTAATTTGACAAAATATTTAAACAGGCACGTTGCACGCTGCATCTCAGCTTCTTGCTTTATTTTCATGCCACATCAAAAAAACACTTGACATAAGACAGAAGATTGCTGCGAGAGAAAGTAAGGTGTCTTTGAACAGGCTATTACCACTTCATCCACAAATACTTCTCTTGCTTCAATTATTACTTCGTTAAAAACAATTCAGAGCAACAATTTAAATGCCGCAACAACTACAAGAGCCACATGTCTGCTCTCTTCTTCTTTGTTCAGGAGTTGGACGCATTACCGCCACCAGCTGATCTGGAGAGTGGGGCCGGCTTCCAACGCGAGCGAGTGAGAGAGCGCGTGAGTGCGTGCGCGCTCTCTCTCTCTCTCTCTCTCTCTCTCTCTGCGTTTACAGCATTTGCTAGACGAGTCTATCAAAGGGGATTTTACACAAGTGCTTGAATTGGAAACTTCAGAACATATCTAGAAATAAAGAACACTGTACACAATCTGAACAAACCTGCAACATCCAATTGTTTGTTGGAGCATCTAAGACGCTCATGTTATAAGTGCAAATGCTACTACTACGACTGTTACGGACAGGAATCATAGTAGAAGAAGTAGCAGTAGTAAGAAAAATAATTAAAAATAATAACGAAATACACGAATAAAAGAATAATCACGAGATTGGTATCATCAAGAAATGTGACTATGATATCTGCTACGTGAAGTCCGTCCATTCTAGAAACATACACCCTCCGAAATGAATAACTTTATGTAAAAAAAAGTTTCTTCATAAGAAAATAGAATAATAATTGTATTTTAATGGAATATGCGAGTGATTGTTTGAATGAATGAATGAATGAATGAATGAAGTGGAAAATAAATAAGGTAGGGATAATTCTGTGATTTGAGCATGAATTTGTGTCGAGGTGATTGATTGCTTGTTGATTTTGTCACATGTGTCTCTGTGTGTGATCTCTGTGTAGTAATAAATGAATGCAAGTTGAAGGTGTTTTTGAGTTTGAAAAGTTGCAGTAGAGACTTTTGACGGTGAAAAAGCTTACAGCACCTGGTATTCCCAGGCGGTCTCCCATCCAAGTACTAACCAGGCCCGACCCTGCTTAGCTTCCGAGATCGGACGAGATCGGGCGTTCTCAGGGTGGTATGGCCGTAAGCGAGAGAGCACTTTCAATAAGGGCTCTTTATAGTGTACGATGTAGATGACTCCGTTTCTTTTCTTTTTTTATTTGATTTATTTTAAAGTCACTCATTCGCGTCTCAGTTTGCTGTTGGGTGGAGAGAACAACCGCTTCATCCATATCAAACTTTCTGTCTCACCACCTGCAACCCACACGCGCCTCTCCACCTCTTGGGATTACTAACACTTAATGACATCTTACTCTGCTTAATTTGACAAAATATTTAAACAGGCACGTTGCACGCTGCATCTTAGCTTCTTGCTTTATTTTCATGCCACATCAATAAAACACTTGACATACAGCAGATTGCTGCGAGAGAAAGTAAGGTGTCTTTGAACAGGCTATTACCACTTCATCCACATATACTTTTCTTGCTTCAATTATTACTTCGTTAAAAACAATTCAGAGCAACAATTTAAATGCCGCAACAACTACAAGAGCCACATGTCTGCTCTCTTCTTCTTTGTTCAGGAGTTGGACGCATTACCGCCACCAGCTGAACTGGAGAGAGGGGCCGGCTTCCAACGCGAGCCAGTGAGAGAGCGCGTGAGTGCGTGCGCTCTCTCTCTCTCTCTCTCTCTCTCTCTCTCTGCGTTTACGGCATTTGCTAGACGAGTCTATCAAAGGGGATTTTACACAAGTGCTTGAATTGGAAACTTCAGAACATATCTAGAAATAAAGAACACTGTACACAATCTGAACAAACCTGCAACATCCAATTGTTTGTTGGAGCATCTAAGACGCTCATGTGATAAGTGCAAATGCTACTACTACGACTGTTACGGACAGGAATCATAGTAGTAGTAGTAGCAGTAGTAAGAAAAATAATTAAAAATAATAACGAAATACACGAATAAAAGAATAATCACGAGATTGGTATCATCAAGAAATGTGACTATGATATCTGCTACGTGAAGTCCGTCCATTCTAGAAACATACAGCCTCCGAAATAAATAACTTTATGTAAAAAAAAGTTTCTAAATTAGAAAATAGAATAATAATTGTAGTTTAAAGGAATATGCGAGTGATTGTTTGAATGAATAAATGAATGAATGAATGAATGAATGAATGAATGAATGAATGAAGTGCAAAATAAATAAGGTAGGGATAATTCTGTGATTTGAGCATGAATTTGTGTCGAGGTGATTGATTGCTTGTTGATTTTGTCACATGTGTCTCTGTGTGTGATCTCTGTGTAGTAATAAATGAATGCAAGTTGAAGGTGTTTTTGAGTTTGAAAAGTTGCAGTAGAGACTTTTGACGGTGAAAAAGCTTACAGCACCTGGTATTCCCAGGCGGTCTCCCATCCAAGTACTAACCAGGCCCGACCCTGCTTAGCTTCCGAGATCGGACGAGATCGGGCGTTCTCAGGGTGGTATGGCCGTAAGCGAGAGAGCACTTTCAATAAGGGCTCTTTATAGTGTACGATGTAGATGACTCCGTTTCTTTTCTTTTTTTATTTGATTTATTTTAAAGTCACTCATTCGCGTCTCAGTTTGCTGTTGGGTGGAGAGAACAACCGCTTCATCCATATCAAACTTTCTGTCTCACCACCTGCAACCCACACGCGCCTCTCCACCTCTTGGGATTACTAACACTTAATGACATCTTACTCTGCTTAATTTGACAAAATATTTAAACAGGCACGTTGCACGCTGCATCTCAGCTTCTTGCTTTATTTTCATGCCACATCAATAAAACACTTGACATAAGACAGAAGATTGCTGCGAGAGAAAGTAAGGTGTCTTTGAACAGGCTATTACCACTTCATCCACAAATACTTTTCTTGCTTCAATTATTACTTCGTTAAAAACAATTCAGAGCAACAATTTAAATGCCGCAACAACTACAAGAGCCACATGTCTGCTCTCTTCTTCTTTGTTCAGGAGTTGGACGCATTACCGCCACCAGCTGAACTGGAGAGAGGGGCCGGCTTCCAACGCGAGCGAGTGAGAGAGCGCGTGAGTGCGTGCGCTCTCTCTCTCTCTCTCTCTCTCTCTCTGCGTTTACAGCATTTGCTAGACGAGTCTATCAAAGGGGATTTTACACAAGTGCTTGAATTGGAAACTTCAGAACATATCTAGAAATAAAGAACACTGTACACAATCTGAACAAACCTGCAACATCCAATTGTTTGTTGGAGCATCTAAGACGCTCATGTTATAAGTGCAAATGCTACTACTACGACTGTTACGGACAGGAATCATAGTAGTAGTAGTAGCAGTAGTAAGAAAAATAATTAAAAATAATAACGAAATACACGAATAAAAGAATAATCACGAGATTGGTATCATCAAGAAATGTGACTATGATATCTGCTACGTGAAGTCCGTCCATTCTAGAAACATACACCCTCCGAAATAAATAACTTTATGTAAAAAAAAGTTTCTTAATAAGAAAATAGAATAATAATTGTAGTTTAAAGGAATATGCGAGTGATTGTTTGAATGAATAAATGAATGAATGAATGAATGAATGAATGAATGAATGAATGAAGTGGAAAATAAATAAGGTAGGGATAATTCTGTGATTTGAGCATGAATTTGTGTCGAGGTGATTGATTGCTTGTTGATTTTGTCACATGTGTCTCTGTGTGTGATCTCTGTGTAGTAATAAATGAATGCAAGTTGAAGGTGTTTTTGAGTTTGAAAAGTTGCAGTAGAGACTTTTGACGGTGAAAAAGCTTACAGCACCTGGTATTCCCAGGCGGTCTCCCATCCAAGTACTAACCAGGCCCGACCCTGCTTAGCTTCCGAGATCGGACGAGATCGGGCGTTCTCAGGGTGGTATGGCCGTAAGCGAGAGAGCACTTTCAATAAGGGCTCTTTATAGTGTACGATGTAGATGACTCCGTTTCTTTTCTTTTTTTATTTGATTTATTTTAAAGTCACTCATTCGCGTCTCAGTTTGCTGTTGGGTGGAGAGAACAACCGCTTCATCCATATCAAACTTTCTGTCTCACCACCTGCAACCCACACGCGCCTCTCCACCTCTTGGGATTACTAACACTTAATGACATCTTACTCTGCTTAATTTGACAAAATATTTAAACAGGCACGTTGCACGCTGCATCTTAGCTTCTTGCTTTATTTTCATGCCACATCAATAAAACACTTGACATACAGCAGATTGCTGCGAGAGAAAGTAAGGTGTCTTTGAACAGGCTATTACCACTTCATCCACATATACTTTTCTTGCTTCAATTATTACTTCGTTAAAAACAATTCAGAGCAACAATTTAAATGCCGCAACAACTACAAGAGCCACATGTCTGCTCTCTTCTTCTTTGTTCAGGAGTTGGACGCATTACCGCCACCAGCTGAACTGGAGAGAGGGGCCGGCTTCCAACGCGAGCCAGTGAGAGAGCGCGTGAGTGCGTGCGCTCTCTCTCTCTCTCTCTCTCTCTCTGCGTTTACGGCATTTGCTAGACGAGTCTATCAAAGGGGATTTTACACAAGTGCTTGAATTGGAAACTTCAGAACATATCTAGAAATAAAGAACACTGTACACAATCTGAACAAACCTGCAACATCCAATTGTTTGTTGGAGCATCTAAGACGCTCATGTGATAAGTGCAAATGCTACTACTACGACTGTTACGGACAGGAATCATAGTAGTAGTAGTAGCAGTAGTAAGAAAAATAATTAAAAATAATAACGAAATACACGAATAAAAGAATAATCACGAGATTGGTATCATCAAGAAATGTGACTATGATATCTGCTACGTGAAGTCCGTCCATTCTAGAAACATACAGCCTCCGAAATAAATAACTTTATGTAAAAAAAAGTTTCTAAATTAGAAAATAGAATAATAATTGTAGTTTAAAGGAATATGCGAGTGATTGTTTGAATGAATGAATGAATGAATGAATGAATGAATGAATGAATGAAGTGGAAAATAAATAAGGTAGGGATAATTCAGTGATTTGAGCATGAATTTGTGTCGAGGTGATTGATTGCTTGTTGATTTTGTCACATGTGTCTCTGTGTGTGATCTCTGTGTAGTAATAAATGAATGCAAGTTGAAGGTGTTTTTGAGTTTGAAAAGTTGCAGTAGAGACTTTTGACGGTGAAAAAGCTTACAGCACCTGGTATTCCCAGGCGGTCTCCCATCCAAGTACTAACCAGGCCCGACCCTGCTTAGCTTCCGAGATCGGACGAGATCGGGCGTTCTCAGGGTGGTATGGCCGTAAGCGAGAGAACAGTTTCAATAAGGGCTCTTTATAGTGTACGATGTAGATGACTCCGTTTCTTTTCTTTTCTTTTTTTATTTGATTTATTTTAAAGTCACTCATTCGCGTCTCAGTTTGCTGTTGGGTGGAGAGAACAACCGCTTCATCCATATCAAACTTTCTGTCTCACCACCTGCAACCCACACGCGCCTCTCCACCTCTTGGGATTACTAACACTTAATGACATCTTACTCTGCTTAATTTGACAAAATATTTAAACAGGCACGTTGCACGCTGCATCTTAGCTTCTTGCTTTCTTTTCATGCCACATCAATAAAACACTTGACATAACACAGCAGATTGCTGCGAGAGAAAGTAAGGTGTCTTTGAACAGGCTATTACCACTTCATCCACAAAAACTTTTCTTGCTTCAATTATTACTTCGTTAAAAACAATTCAGAGCAACAATTTAAATGCCGCAACAACTACAAGAGCCACATGTCTGCTCTCTTCTTCTTTGTTCAGGAGTTGGACGCATTACCGCCACCAGCTGATCTGGAGAGTGGGGCCGGCTTCCAACGCGAGCGAGTGAGAGAGCGCGTGAGTGCGTGCGCTCTCTCTGTCTCTCTCTCTCTCTCTCTCTCTCTCTCTCTCTCTGCGTTTACAGCATTTGCTAGACGAGTCTATCAAAGGGGATTTTACACAAGTGCTTGAATTGGAAACTTCAGAACATATCTAGAAATAAAGAACACTACACAATCTGAACAAACCTGCAACATCCAATTGTTTGTTGGAGCATCTAAGACGCTCATGTTATAAGTGCAAATGCTACTACTACGACTGTTACGGACAGGAATCATAGTAGTAGTAGTAGCAGTAGTAAGAAAAATAATTAAAAATAATAACGAAATTCACGAATAAAAGAATAATCACGAGATTGGTATCATCAAGAAATGTGACTATGATATCTGCTACGTGAAGTCCGTCCATTCTAGAAACATACACCCTCCGAAATAAATAACTTTATGTAAAAAAAAGTGACTATGATATCTGCTACGTGAAGTCCGTCCATTCTAGAAACATACAGCCTCCGAAATAAATAACTTTCTGTAAAAAAAAGTTTCTTTATAAGAAAATAGAATAATAATTGTAGTTTAAAGGAATATGCGAGTGATTGTTTGAATGAATGAATGAATGAATGAATGAATGAATGAAGTGGAAAATGAATAAGGTAGGGATAATTCTGTGATTTGAGCATGAATTTGTGTCGAGGTGATTGATTGCTTGTTGATTTTGTCAGATGTGTCTCTGTGTGTGATCTCTGTGTAGTAATAAATGAATGCAAGTTGAAGGTGTTTTTGAGTTTGAAAAGTTGCAGTAGAGACTTTTGACGGTGAAAAAGCTTACAGCACCGGGTATTCCCAGGCGGTCTCCCATCCAAGTACTAACCAGGCCCGACCCTCCTTAGCTTCCGAGATCGGGCGTTCTCAGGGTGGTATGGCCGTTAGCGAGAAAGCAGTTTCAATGAGGGCTCTTTATAGTGTACGATGTAGATGACTCCGTTCCTTTTCTTTTCTTTTTTTATTTTATTTATTTTAAAGTCACTCATTCGCGTCTCAGTTTGCTGTTGGGTGGAGAGAACAACCGCTTCATCCATATCAAACTTTCTGTCTCACCACCTGCAACCCACACGCGCCTCTCCACCTCTTGGGATTACTAACACTTAATGACATCTTACTCTGCTTAATTTGACAAAATATTTAAACAGGCACGTTGCACGCTGCATCTCAGCTTCTTGCTTTATTTTCATGCCACATCAAAAAAACACTTGACATAAGACAGAAGATTGCTGCGAGAGAAAGTAAGGTGTCTTTGAACAGGCTATTACCACTTCATCCACAAATACTTCTCTTGCTTCAATTATTACTTCGTTAAAAACAATTCAGAGCAACAATTTAAATGCCGCAACAACTACAAGAGCCACATGTCTGCTCTCTTCTTCTTTGTTCAGGAGTTGGACGCATTACCGCCACCAGCTGATCTGGAGAGTGGGGCCGGCTTCCAACGCGAGCGAGTGAGAGAGCGCGTGAGTGCGTGCGCGCTCTCTCTCTCTCTCTCTCTCTCTCTCTCTCTCTGCGTTTACAGCATTTGCTAGACGAGTCTATCAAAGGGGATTTTACACAAGTGCTTGAATTGGAAACTTCAGAACATATCTAGAAATAAAGAACACTGTACACAATCTGAACAAACCTGCAACATCCAATTGTTTGTTGGAGCATCTAAGACGCTCATGTTATAAGTGCAAATGCTACTACTACGACTGTTACGGACAGGAATCATAGTAGAAGAAGTAGCAGTAGTAAGAAAAATAATTAAAAATAATAACGAAATACACGAATAAAAGAATAATCACGAGATTGGTATCATCAAGAAATGTGACTATGATATCTGCTACGTGAAGTCCGTCCATTCTAGAAACATACACCCTCCGAAATGAATAACTTTATGTAAAAAAAAGTTTCTTCATAAGAAAATAGAATAATAATTGTATTTTAATGGAATATGCGAGTGATTGTTTGAATGAATGAATGAATGAATGAATGAATGAATGAATGAAGTGGAAAATAAATAAGGTAGGGATAATTCTGTGATTTGAGCATGAATTTGTGTCGAGGTGATTGATTGCTTGTTGATTTTGTCACATGTGTCTCTGTGTGTGATCTCTGTGTAGTAATAAATGAATGCAAGTTGAAGGTGTTTTTGAGTTTGAAAAGTTGCAGTAGAGACTTTTGACGGTGAAAAAGCTTACAGCACCTGGTATTCCCAGGCGGTCTCCCATCCAAGTACTAACCAGGCCCGACCCTGCTTAGCTTCCGAGATCGGACGAGATCGGGCGTTCTCAGGGTGGTATGGCCGTAAGCGAGAGAGCACTTTCAATAAGGGCTCTTTATAGTGTACGATGTAGATGACTCCGTTTCTTTTCTTTTTTTATTTGATTTATTTTAAAGTCACTCATTCGCGTCTCAGTTTGCTGTTGGGTGGAGAGAACAACCGCTTCATCCATATCAAACTTTCTGTCTCACCACCTGCAACCCACACGCGCCTCTCCACCTCTTGGGATTACTAACACTTAATGACATCTTACTCTGCTTAATTTGACAAAATATTTAAACAGGCACGTTGCACGCTGCATCTTAGCTTCTTGCTTTATTTTCATGCCACATCAATAAAACACTTGACATACAGCAGATTGCTGCGAGAGAAAGTAAGGTGTCTTTGAACAGGCTATTACCACTTCATCCACATATACTTTTCTTGCTTCAATTATTACTTCGTTAAAAACAATTCAGAGCAACAATTTAAATGCCGCAACAACTACAAGAGCCACATGTCTGCTCTCTTCTTCTTTGTTCAGGAGTTGGACGCATTACCGCCACCAGCTGAACTGGAGAGAGGGGCCGGCTTCCAACGCGAGCCAGTGAGAGAGCGCGTGAGTGCGTGCGCTCTCTCTCTCTCTCTCTCTCTCTCTCTCTGCGTTTACGGCATTTGCTAGACGAGTCTATCAAAGGGGATTTTACACAAGTGCTTGAATTGGAAACTTCAGAACATATCTAGAAATAAAGAACACTGTACACAATCTGAACAAACCTGCAACATCCAATTGTTTGTTGGAGCATCTAAGACGCTCATGTGATAAGTGCAAATGCTACTACTACGACTGTTACGGACAGGAATCATAGTAGTAGTAGTAGCAGTAGTAAGAAAAATAATTAAAAATAATAACGAAATACACGAATAAAAGAATAATCACGAGATTGGTATCATCAAGAAATGTGACTATGATATCTGCTACGTGAAGTCCGTCCATTCTAGAAACATACACCCTCCGAAATAAATAACTTTATGTAAAAAAAAGTTTCTAAATTAGAAAATAGAATAATAATTGTAGTTTAAAGGAATATGCGAGTGACTGTTTGAATGAATGAATGAATGAATGAATGAATGAATGAATGAATGAATGAAGTGGAAAATAAATAAGGTAGGGATAATTCTGTGATTTGAGCATGAATTTGTGTCGAGGTGATTGATTGCTTGTTGATTTTGTCACATGTGTCTCTGTGTGTGATCTCTGTGTAGTAATAAATGAATGCAAGTTGAAGGTGTTTTTGAGTTTGAAAAGTTGCAGTAGAGACTTTTGACGGTGAAAAAGCTTACAGCACCTGGTATTCCCAGGCGGTCTCCCATCCAAGTACTAACCAGGCCCGACCCTGCTTAGCTTCCGAGATCGGACGAGATCGGGCGTTCTCAGGGTGGTATGGCCGTAAGCGAGAAAGCAGTTTCAATAAGGGCTCTTTATAGTGTACGATGTAGATGACTCCGTTTCTTTTCTTTTCTTTTTTTCTTTTATTTATTTTAAAGTCACTCATTCGCGTCTCAGTTTGCTGTTGGGTGGAGAGAACAACCGCTTCATCCATATCAAACTTTCTGTCTCACCACCTGCAACCCACACGCGCCTCTCCACCTCTTGGGATTACTAACACTTAATGACATCTTACTCTGCTTAATTTGACAAAATATTTAAACAGGCACGTTGCACGCTGCATCTCAGCTTCTTGCTTTATTTTCATGCCACATCAATAAAACACTTGACATAAGACAGAAGATTGCTGCGAGAGAAAGTAAGGTGTTTTTGAACAGGCTATTACCACTTCATCCACAAATACTTTTCTTGCTTCAATTATTACTTCGTTAAAAACAATTCAGAGCAACAATTTAAATGCCGCAACAACTACAAGAGCCACATGTCTGCTCTCTTCTTCTTTGTTCAGGAGTTGGACGCATTACCGCCACCAGCTGAACTGGAGAGAGGGGCCGGCTTCCAACGCGAGCGAGTGAGAGAGCGCGTGAGTGCGTGCGCTCTCTCTCTCTCTCTCTCTCTCTCTCTCTCTCTCTGCGTTTACAGCATTTGCTAGACGAGTCTATCAAAGGGGATTTTACACAAGTGCTTGAATTGGAAACTTCAGAACATATCTAGAAATAAAGAACACTGTACACAATCTGAACAAACCTGCAACATCCAATTGTTTGTTGGAGCATCTAAGACGCTCATGTTATAAGTGCAAATGCTACTACTACGACTGTTACGGACAGGAATCATAGTAGTAGTAGTAGCAGTAGTAAGAAAAATAATTAAAAATAATAACGAAATACACGAATAAAAGAATAATCACGAGATTGGTATCATCAAGGAATGTGACTATGATATCTGCTACGTGAAGTCCGTCCATTCTAGAAACATACACCCTCCGAAATAAATAACTTTATGTAAAAAAAAGTTTCTTAATAAGAAAATAGAATAATAATTGTAGTTTAAAGGAATATGCGAGTGATTGTTTGAATGAATGAATGAATGAATGAATGAATGAATGAATGAATGAATGAATGAATGAATGAAGTGCAAAATAAATAAGGTAGGGATAATTCTGTGATTTGAGCATGAATTTGTGTCGAGGTGATTGATTGCTTGTTGATTTTGTCACATGTGTCTCTGTGTGTGATCTCTGTGTAGTAATAAATGAATGCAAGTTGAAGGTGTTTTTGAGTTTGAAAAGTTGCAGTAGAGACTTTTGACGGTGAAAAAGCTTACAGCACCTGGTATTCCCAGGCGGTCTCCCATCCAAGTACTAACCAGGCCCGACCCTGCTTAGCTTCCGAGATCGGACGAGATCGGGCGTTCTCAGGGTGGTATGGCCGTAAGCGAGAGAGCACTTTCAATAAGGGCTCTTTATAGTGTACGATGTAGATGACTCCGTTTCTTTTCTTTTTTTATTTGATTTATTTTAAAGTCACTCATTCGCGTCTCAGTTTGCTGTTGGGTGGAGAGAACAACCGCTTCATCCATATCAAACTTTCTGTCTCACCACCTGCAACCCACACGCGCCTCTCCACCTCTTGGGATTACTAACACTTAATGACATCTTACTCTGCTTAATTTGACAAAATATTTAAACAGGCACGTTGCACGCTGCATCTTAGCTTCTTGCTTTATTTTCATGCCACATCAATAAAACACTTGACATACAGCAGATTGCTGCGAGAGAAAGTAAGGTGTCTTTGAACAGGCTATTACCACTTCATCCACATATACTTTTCTTGCTTCAATTATTACTTCGTTAAAAACAATTCAGAGCAACAATTTAAATGCCGCAACAACTACAAGAGCCACATGTCTGCTCTCTTCTTCTTTGTTCAGGAGTTGGACGCATTACCGCCACCAGCTGAACTGGAGAGAGGGGCCGGCTTCCAACGCGAGCCAGTGAGAGAGCGCGTGAGTGCGTGCGCTCTCTCTCTCTCTCTCTCTCTCTCTCTCTCTCTGCGTTTACGGCATTTGCTAGACGAGTCTATCAAAGGGGATTTTACACAAGTGCTTGAATTGGAAACTTCAGAACATATCTAGAAATAAAGAACACTGTACACAATCTGAACAAACCTGCAACATCCAATTGTTTGTTGGAGCATCTAAGACGCTCATGTGATAAGTGCAAATGCTACTACTACGACTGTTACGGACAGGAATCATAGTAGTAGTAGTAGCAGTAGTAAGAAAAATAATTAAAAATAATAACGAAATACACGAATAAAAGAATAATCACGAGATTGGTATCATCAAGAAATGTGACTATGATATCTGCTACGTGAAGTCCGTCCATTCTAGAAACATACACCCTCCGAAATAAATAACTTTATGTAAAAAAAAGTTTCTAAATTAGAAAATAGAATAATAATTGTAGTTTAAAGGAATATGCGAGTGATTGTTTGAATGAATGAATGAATGAATGAATGAATGAATGAATGAATGAATGAATGAAGTGGAAAATAAATAAGGTAGGGATAATTCTGTGATTTGAGCATGAATTTGTGTCGAGGTGATTGATTGCTTGTTGATTTTGTCACATGTGTCTCTGTGTGTGATCTCTGTGTAGTAATAAATGAATGCAAGTTGAAGGTGTTTTTGAGTTTGAAAAGTTGCAGTAGAGACTTTTGACGGTGAAAAAGCTTACAGCACCTGGTATTCCCAGGCGGTCTCCCATCCAAGTACTAACCAGGCCCGACCCTGCTTAGCTTCCGAGATCGGACGAGATCGGGCGTTCTCAGGGTGGTATGGCCGTAAGCGAGAGAGCACTTTCAATAAGGGCTCTTTATAGTGTACGATGTAGATGACTCCGTTTCTTTTCTTTTTTTATTTGATTTATTTTAAAGTCACTCATTCGCGTCTCAGTTTGCTGTTGGGTGGAGAGAACAACCGCTTCATCCATATCAAACTTTCTGTCTCACCACCTGCAACCCACACGCGCCTCTCCACCTCTTGGGATTACTAACACTTAATGACATCTTACTCTGCTTAATTTGACAAAATATTTAAACAGGCACGTTGCACGCTGCATCTTAGCTTCTTGCTTTATTTTCATGCCACATCAATAAAACACTTGACATAAGACAGAAGATTGCTGCGAGAGAAAGTAAGGTGTTTTTGAACAGGCTATTACCACTTCATCCACAAATACTTTTCTTGCTTCAATTATTACTTCGTTAAAAACAATTCAGAGCAACAATTTAAATGCCGCAACAACTACAAGAGCCACATGTCTGCTCTCTTCTTCTTTGTTCAGGAGTTGGACGCATTACCGCCACCAGCTGAACTGGAGAGAGGGGCCGGCTTCCAACGCGAGCGAGTGAGAGAGCGCGTGAGTGCGTGCGCTCTCTCTCTCTCTCTCTCTCTCTCTCTGCGTTTACAGCATTTGCTAGACGAGTCTATCAAAGGGGATTTTACACAAGTGCTTGAATTGGAAACTTCAGAACATATCTAGAAATAAAGAACACTGTACACAATCTGAACAAACCTGCAACATCCAATTGTTTGTTGGAGCATCTAAGACGCTCATGTTATAAGTGCAAATGCTACTACTACGACTGTTACGGACAGGAATCATAGTAGTAGTAGTAGCAGTAGTAAGAAAAATAATTAAAAATAATAACGAAATACACGAATAAAAGAATAATCACGAGATTGGTATCATCAAGAAATGTGACTATGATATCTGCTACGTGAAGTCCGTCCATTCTAGAAACATACACCCTCCGAAATAAATAACTTTATGTAAAAAAAAGTTTCTTAATAAGAAAATAGAATAATAATTGTAGTTTAAAGGAATATGCGAGTGATTGTTTGAATGAATAAATGAATGAATGAATGAATGAATGAATGAATGAATGAATGAATGAAGTGCAAAATAAATAAGGTAGGGATAATTCTGTGATTTGAGCATGAATTTGTGTCGAGGTGATTGATTGCTTGTTGATTTTGTCACATGTGTCTCTGTGTGTGATCTCTGTGTAGTAATAAATGAATGCAAGTTGAAGGTGTTTTTGAGTTTGAAAAGTTGCAGTAGAGACTTTTGACGGTGAAAAAGCTTACAGCACCTGGTATTCCCAGGCGGTCTCCCATCCAAGTACTAACCAGGCCCGACCCTGCTTAGCTTCCGAGATCGGACGAGATCGGGCGTTCTCAGGGTGGTATGGCCGTAAGCGAGAGAGCACTTTCAATAAGGGCTCTTTATAGTGTACGATGTAGATGACTCCGTTTCTTTTCTTTTTTTATTTGATTTATTTTAAAGTCACTCATTCGCGTCTCAGTTTGCTGTTGGGTGGAGAGAACAACCGCTTCATCCATATCAAACTTTCTGTCTCACCACCTGCAACCCACACGCGCCTCTCCACCTCTTGGGATTACTAACACTTAATGACATCTTACTCTGCTTAATTTGACAAAATATTTAAACAGGCACGTTGCACGCTGCATCTTAGCTTCTTGCTTTATTTTCATGCCACATCAATAAAACACTTGACATACAGCAGATTGCTGCGAGAGAAAGTAAGGTGTCTTTGAACAGGCTATTACCACTTCATCCACATATACTTTTCTTGCTTCAATTATTACTTCGTTAAAAACAATTCAGAGCAACAATTTAAATGCCGCAACAACTACAAGAGCCACATGTCTGCTCTCTTCTTCTTTGTTCAGGAGTTGGACGCATTACCGCCACCAGCTGAACTGGAGAGAGGGGCCGGCTTCCAACGCGAGCCAGTGAGAGAGCGCGTGAGTGCGTGCGCTCTCTCTCTCTCTCTCTCTCTCTCTCTCTCTCTCTCTCTGCGTTTACGGCATTTGCTAGACGAGTCTATCAAAGGGGATTTTACACAAGTGCTTGAATTGGAAACTTCAGAACATATCTAGAAATAAAGAACACTGTACACAATCTGAACAAACCTGCAACATCCAATTGTTTGTTGGAGCATCTAAGACGCTCATGTGATAAGTGCAAATGCTACTACTACGACTGTTACGGACAGGAATCATAGTAGTAGTAGTAGCAGTAGTAAGAAAAATAATTAAAAATAATAACGAAATACACGAATAAAAGAATAATCACGAGATTGGTATCATCAAGAAATGTGACTATGATATCTGCTACGTGAAGTCCGTCCATTCTAGAAACATACAGCCTCCGAAATAAATAACTTTATGTAAAAAAAAGTTTCTAAATTAGAAAATAGAATAATAATTGTAGTTTAAAGGAATATGCGAGTGACTGTTTGAATGAATGAATGAATGAATGAATGAATGAAGTGGAAAATAAATAAGGTAGGGATAATTCAGTGATTTGAGCATGAATTTGTGTCGAGGTGATTGATTGCTTGTTGATTTTGTCACATGTGTCTCTGTGTGTGATCTCTGTGTAGTAATAAATGAATGCAAGTTGAAGGTGTTTTTGAGTTTGAAAAGTTGCAGTAGAGACTTTTGACGGTGAAAAAGCTTACAGCACCTGGTATTCCCAGGCGGTCTCCCATCCAAGTACTAACCAGGCCCGACCCTGCTTAGCTTCCGAGATCGGACGAGATCGGGCGTTCTCAGGGTGGTATGGCCGTAAGCGAGAAAGCAGTTTCAATAAGGTCTCTTTATAGTGTACGATGTAGATGACTCCGTTTCTTTTCTTTTCTTTTTTTCTTTTATTTATTTTAAAGTCACTCATTCGCGTCTCAGTTTGCTGTTGGGTGGAGAGAACAACCGCTTCATCCATATCAAACTTTCTGTCTCACCACCTGCAACCCACACGCGCCTCTCCACCTCTTGGGATTACTAACACTTAATGACATCTTACTCTGCTTAATTTGACAAAATATTTAAACAGGCACGTTGCACGCTGCATCTCAGCTTCTTGCTTTATTTTCATGCCACATCAATAAAACACTTGACATAAGACAGAAGATTGCTGCGAGAGAAAGTAAGGTGTTTTTGAACAGGCTATTACCACTTCATCCACAAATACTTTTCTTGCTTCAATTATTACTTCGTTAAAAACAATTCAGAGCAACAATTTAAATGCCGCAACAACTACAAGAGCCACATGTCTGCTCTCTTCTTCTTTGTTCAGGAGTTGGACGCATTACCGCCACCAGCTGAACTGGAGAGAGGGGCCGGCTTCCAACGCGAGCGAGTGAGAGAGCGCGTGAGTGCGTGCGCTCTCTCTCTCTCTCTCTCTCTCTCTCTCTCTCTCTCTCTCTCTCTGCGTTTACAGCATTTGCTAGACGAGTCTATCAAAGGGGATTTTACACAAGTGCTTGAATTGGAAACTTCAGAACATATCTAGAAATAAAGAACACTGTACACAATCTGAACAAACCTGCAACATCCAATTGTTTGTTGGAGCATCTAAGACGCTCATGTTATAAGTGCAAATGCTACTACTACGACTGTTACGGACAGGAATCATAGTAGTAGTAGTAGCAGTAGTAAGAAAAATAATTAAAAATAATAACGAAATACACGAATAAAAGAATAATCACGAGATTGGTATCATCAAGGAATGTGACTATGATATCTGCTACGTGAAGTCCGTCCATTCTAGAAACATACACCCTCCGAAATAAATAACTTTATGTAAAAAAAAGTTTCTTAATAAGAAAATAGAATAATAATTGTAGTTTAAAGGAATATGCGAGTGATTGTTTGAATGAATAAATGAATGAATGAATGAATGAATGAATGAATGAATGAATGAATGAAGTGCAAAATAAATAAGGTAGGGATAATTCTGTGATTTGAGCATGAATTTGTGTCGAGGTGATTGATTGCTTGTTGATTTTGTCACATGTGTCTCTGTGTGTGATCTCTGTGTAGTAATAAATGAATGCAAGTTGAAGGTGTTTTTGAGTTTGAAAAGTTGCAGTAGAGACTTTTGACGGTGAAAAAGCTTACAGCACCTGGTATTCCCAGGCGGTCTCCCATCCAAGTACTAACCAGGCCCGACCCTGCTTAGCTTCCGAGATCGGACGAGATCGGGCGTTCTCAGGGTGGTATGGCCGTAAGCGAGAGAGCACTTTCAATAAGGGCTCTTTATAGTGTACGATGTAGATGACTCCGTTTCTTTTCTTTTTTTATTTGATTTATTTTAAAGTCACTCATTCGCGTCTCAGTTTGCTGTTGGGTGGAGAGAACAACCGCTTCATCCATATCAAACTTTCTGTCTCACCACCTGCAACCCACACGCGCCTCTCCACCTCTTGGGATTACTAACACTTAATGACATCTTACTCTGCTTAATTTGACAAAATATTTAAACAGGCACGTTGCACGCTGCATCTTAGCTTCTTGCTTTATTTTCATGCCACATCAATAAAACACTTGACATACAGCAGATTGCTGCGAGAGAAAGTAAGGTGTCTTTGAACAGGCTATTACCACTTCATCCACATATACTTTTCTTGCTTCAATTATTACTTCGTTAAAAACAATTCAGAGCAACAATTTAAATGCCGCAACAACTACAAGAGCCACATGTCTGCTCTCTTCTTCTTTGTTCAGGAGTTGGACGCATTACCGCCACCAGCTGAACTGGAGAGAGGGGCCGGCTTCCAACGCGAGCCAGTGAGAGAGCGCGTGAGTGCGTGCGCTCTCTCTCTCTCTCTCTCTCTCTCTCTCTCTCTGCGTTTACGGCATTTGCTAGACGAGTCTATCAAAGGGGATTTTACACAAGTGCTTGAATTGGAAACTTCAGAACATATCTAGAAATAAAGAACACTGTACACAATCTGAACAAACCTGCAACATCCAATTGTTTGTTGGAGCATCTAAGACGCTCATGTGATAAGTGCAAATGCTACTACTACGACTGTTACGGACAGGAATCATAGTAGTAGTAGTAGCAGTAGTAAGAAAAATAATTAAAAATAATAACGAAATACACGAATAAAAGAATAATCACGAGATTGGTATCATCAAGAAATGTGACTATGATATCTGCTACGTGAAGTCCGTCCATTCTAGAAACATACAGCCTCCGAAATAAATAACTTTATGTAAAAAAAAGTTTCTAAATTAGAAAATAGAATAATAATTGTAGTTTAAAGGAATATGCGAGTGACTGTTTGAATGAATGAATGAATGAATGAATGAATGAATGAATGAATGAATGAAGTGGAAAATAAATAAGGTAGGGATAATTCAGTGATTTGAGCATGAATTTGTGTCGAGGTGATTGATTGCTTGTTGATTTTGTCACATGTGTCTCTGTGTGTGATCTCTGTGTAGTAATAAATGAATGCAAGTTGAAGGTGTTTTTGAGTTTGAAAAGTTGCAGTAGAGACTTTTGACGGTGAAAAAGCTTACAGCACCTGGTATTCCCAGGCGGTCTCCCATCCAAGTACTAACCAGGCCCGACCCTGCTTAGCTTCCGAGATCGGACGAGATCGGGCGTTCTCAGGGTGGTATGGCCGTAAGCGAGAGAACAGTTTCAATAAGGGCTCTTTATAGTGTACGATGTAGATGACTCCGTTTCTTTTCTTTTCTTTTTTTATTTGATTTATTTTAAAGTCACTCATTCGCGTCTCAGTTTGCTGTTGGGTGGAGAGAACAACCGCTTCATCCATATCAAACTTTCTGTCTCACCACCTGCAACCCACACGCGCCTCTCCACCTCTTGGGATTACTAACACTTAATGACATCTTACTCTGCTTAATTTGACAAAATATTTAAACAGGCACGTTGCACGCTGCATCTTAGCTTCTTGCTTTCTTTTCATGCCACATCAATAAAACACTTGACATAACACAGCAGATTGCTGCGAGAGAAAGTAAGGTGTCTTTGAACAGGCTATTACCACTTCATCCACAAAAACTTTTCTTGCTTCAATTATTACTTCGTTAAAAACAATTCAGAGCAACAATTTAAATGCCGCAACAACTACAAGAGCCACATGTCTGCTCTCTTCTTCTTTGTTCAGGAGTTGGACGCATTACCGCCACCAGCTGATCTGGAGAGTGGGGCCGGCTTCCAACGCGAGCGAGTGAGAGAGCGCGTGAGTGCGTGCGCTCTCTCTGTCTCTCTCTCTCTCTCTCTCTTTCTCTCTCTCTCTCTCTCTCTCTCTGCGTTTACAGCATTTGCTAGACGAGTCTATCAAAGGGGATTTTACACAAGTGCTTGAATTGGAAACTTCAGAACATATCTAGAAATAAAGAACACTACACAATCTGAACAAACCTGCAACATCCAATTGTTTGTTGGAGCATCTAAGACGCTCATGTTATAAGTGCAAATGCTACTACTACGACTGTTACGGACAGGAATCATAGTAGTAGTAGTAGCAGTAGTAAGAAAAATAATTAAAAATAATAACGAAATTCACGAATAAAAGAATAATCACGAGATTGGTATCATCAAGAAATGTGACTATGATATCTGCTACGTGAAGTCCGTCCATTCTAGAAACATACACCCTCCGAAATAAATAACTTTATGTAAAAAAAAGTGACTATGATATCTGCTACGTGAAGTCCGTCCATTCTAGAAACATACAGCCTCCGAAATAAATAACTTTCTGTAAAAAAAAGTTTCTTTATAAGAAAATAGAATAATAATTGTAGTTTAAAGGAATATGCGAGTGATTGTTTGAATGAATGAATGAATGAATGAATGAATGAATGAAGTGGAAAATGAATAAGGTAGGGATAATTCTGTGATTTGAGCATGAATTTGTGTCGAGGTGATTGATTGCTTGTTGATTTTGTCAGATGTGTCTCTGTGTGTGATCTCTGTGTAGTAATAAATGAATGCAAGTTGAAGGTGTTTTTGAGTTTGAAAAGTTGCAGTAGAGACTTTTGACGGTGAAAAAGCTTACAGCACCGGGTATTCCCAGGCGGTCTCCCATCCAAGTACTAACCAGGCCCGACCCTCCTTAGCTTCCGAGATCGGGCGTTCTCAGGGTGGTATGGCCGTTAGCGAGAAAGCAGTTTCAATGAGGGCTCTTTATAGTGTACGATGTAGATGACTCCGTTCCTTTTCTTTTCTTTTTTTATTTTATTTATTTTAAAGTCACTCATTCGCGTCTCAGTTTGCTGTTGGGTGGAGAGAACAACCGCTTCATCCATATCAAACTTTCTGTCTCACCACCTGCAACCCACACGCGCCTCTCCACCTCTTGGGATTACTAACACTTAATGACATCTTACTCTGCTTAATTTGACAAAATATTTAAACAGGCACGTTGCACGCTGCATCTCAGCTTCTTGCTTTATTTTCATGCCACATCAAAAAAACACTTGACATAAGACAGAAGATTGCTGCGAGAGAAAGTAAGGTGTCTTTGAACAGGCTATTACCACTTCATCCACAAATACTTCTCTTGCTTCAATTATTACTTCGTTAAAAACAATTCAGAGCAACAATTTAAATGCCGCAACAACTACAAGAGCCACATGTCTGCTCTCTTCTTCTTTGTTCAGGAGTTGGACGCATTACCGCCACCAGCTGATCTGGAGAGTGGGGCCGGCTTCCAACGCGAGCGAGTGAGAGAGCGCGTGAGTGCGTGCGCGCTCTCTCTCTCTCTCTCTCTCTCTCTCTCTGCGTTTACAGCATTTGCTAGACGAGTCTATCAAAGGGGATTTTACACAAGTGCTTGAATTGGAAACTTCAGAACATATCTAGAAATAAAGAACACTGTACACAATCTGAACAAACCTGCAACATCCAATTGTTTGTTGGAGCATCTAAGACGCTCATGTTATAAGTGCAAATGCTACTACTACGACTGTTACGGACAGGAATCATAGTAGAAGAAGTAGCAGTAGTAAGAAAAATAATTAAAAATAATAACGAAATACACGAATAAAAGAATAATCACGAGATTGGTATCATCAAGAAATGTGACTATGATATCTGCTACGTGAAGTCCGTCCATTCTAGAAACATACACCCTCCGAAATGAATAACTTTATGTAAAAAAAAGTTTCTTCATAAGAAAATAGAATAATAATTGTATTTTAATGGAATATGCGAGTGATTGTTTGAATGAATGAATGAATGAATGAATGAATGAAGTGGAAAATAAATAAGGTAGGGATAATTCTGTGATTTGAGCATGAATTTGTGTCGAGGTGATTGATTGCTTGTTGATTTTGTCACATGTGTCTCTGTGTGTGATCTCTGTGTAGTAATAAATGAATGCAAGTTGAAGGTGTTTTTGAGTTTGAAAAGTTGCAGTAGAGACTTTTGACGGTGAAAAAGCTTACAGCACCTGGTATTCCCAGGCGGTCTCCCATCCAAGTACTAACCAGGCCCGACCCTGCTTAGCTTCCGAGATCGGACGAGATCGGGCGTTCTCAGGGTGGTATGGCCGTAAGCGAGAGAGCACTTTCAATAAGGGCTCTTTATAGTGTACGATGTAGATGACTCCGTTTCTTTTCTTTTTTTATTTGATTTATTTTAAAGTCACTCATTCGCGTCTCAGTTTGCTGTTGGGTGGAGAGAACAACCGCTTCATCCATATCAAACTTTCTGTCTCACCACCTGCAACCCACACGCGCCTCTCCACCTCTTGGGATTACTAACACTTAATGACATCTTACTCTGCTTAATTTGACAAAATATTTAAACAGGCACGTTGCACGCTGCATCTTAGCTTCTTGCTTTATTTTCATGCCACATCAATAAAACACTTGACATACAGCAGATTGCTGCGAGAGAAAGTAAGGTGTCTTTGAACAGGCTATTACCACTTCATCCACATATACTTTTCTTGCTTCAATTATTACTTCGTTAAAAACAATTCAGAGCAACAATTTAAATGCCGCAACAACTACAAGAGCCACATGTCTGCTCTCTTCTTCTTTGTTCAGGAGTTGGACGCATTACCGCCACCAGCTGAACTGGAGAGAGGGGCCGGCTTCCAACGCGAGCCAGTGAGAGAGCGCGTGAGTGCGTGCGCTCTCTCTCTCTCTCTCTCTCTCTCTCTGCGTTTACGGCATTTGCTAGACGAGTCTATCAAAGGGGATTTTACACAAGTGCTTGAATTGGAAACTTCAGAACATATCTAGAAATAAAGAACACTGTACACAATCTGAACAAACCTGCAACATCCAATTGTTTGTTGGAGCATCTAAGACGCTCATGTGATAAGTGCAAATGCTACTACTACGACTGTTACGGACAGGAATCATAGTAGTAGTAGTAGCAGTAGTAAGAAAAATAATTAAAAATAATAACGAAATACACGAATAAAAGAATAATCACGAGATTGGTATCATCAAGAAATGTGACTATGATATCTGCTACGTGAAGTCCGTCCATTCTAGAAACATACAGCCTCCGAAATAAATAACTTTATGTAAAAAAAAGTTTCTAAATTAGAAAATAGAATAATAATTGTAGTTTAAAGGAATATGCGAGTGACTGTTTGAATGAATGAATGAATGAATGAATGAATGAATGAATGAATGAATGAATGAAGTGGAAAATAAATAAGGTAGGGATAATTCAGTGATTTGAGCATGAATTTGTGTCGAGGTGATTGATTGCTTGTTGATTTTGTCACATGTGTCTCTGTGTGTGATCTCTGTGTAGTAATAAATGAATGCAAGTTGAAGGTGTTTTTGAGTTTGAAAAGTTGCAGTAGAGACTTTTGACGGTGAAAAAGCTTACAGCACCTGGTATTCCCAGGCGGTCTCCCATCCAAGTACTAACCAGGCCCGACCCTGCTTAGCTTCCGAGATCGGACGAGATCGGGCGTTCTCAGGGTGGTATGGCCGTAAGCGAGAAAGCAGTTTCAATAAGGTCTCTTTATAGTGTACGATGTAGATGACTCCGTTTCTTTTCTTTTCTTTTTTTCTTTTATTTATTTTAAAGTCACTCATTCGCGTCTCAGTTTGCTGTTGGGTGGAGAGAACAACCGCTTCATCCATATCAAACTTTCTGTCTCACCACCTGCAACCCACACGCGCCTCTCCACCTCTTGGGATTACTAACACTTAATGACATCTTACTCTGCTTAATTTGACAAAATATTTAAACAGGCACGTTGCACGCTGCATCTCAGCTTCTTGCTTTATTTTCATGCCACATCAATAAAACACTTGACATAAGACAGAAGATTGCTGCGAGAGAAAGTAAGGTGTTTTTGAACAGGCTATTACCACTTCATCCACAAATACTTTTCTTGCTTCAATTATTACTTCGTTAAAAACAATTCAGAGCAACAATTTAAATGCCGCAACAACTACAAGAGCCACATGTCTGCTCTCTTCTTCTTTGTTCAGGAGTTGGACGCATTACCGCCACCAGCTGAACTGGAGAGAGGGGCCGGCTTCCAACGCGAGCGAGTGAGAGAGCGCGTGAGTGCGTGCGCTCTCTCTCTCTCTCTCTCTCTCTCTCTCTCTCTCTCTCTCTGCGTTTACAGCATTTGCTAGACGAGTCTATCAAAGGGGATTTTACACAAGTGCTTGAATTGGAAACTTCAGAACATATCTAGAAATAAAGAACACTGTACACAATCTGAACAAACCTGCAACATCCAATTGTTTGTTGGAGCATCTAAGACGCTCATGTTATAAGTGCAAATGCTACTACTACGACTGTTACGGACAGGAATCATAGTAGTAGTAGTAGCAGTAGTAAGAAAAATAATTAAAAATAATAACGAAATACACGAATAAAAGAATAATCACGAGATTGGTATCATCAAGGAATGTGACTATGATATCTGCTACGTGAAGTCCGTCCATTCTAGAAACATACACCCTCCGAAATAAATAACTTTATGTAAAAAAAAGTTTCTTAATAAGAAAATAGAATAATAATTGTAGTTTAAAGGAATATGCGAGTGATTGTTTGAATGAATGAATGAATGAATGAATGAATGAATGAATGAATGAATGAAGTGCAAAATAAATAAGGTAGGGATAATTCTGTGATTTGAGCATGAATTTGTGTCGAGGTGATTGATTGCTTGTTGATTTTGTCACATGTGTCTCTGTGTGTGATCTCTGTGTAGTAATAAATGAATGCAAGTTGAAGGTGTTTTTGAGTTTGAAAAGTTGCAGTAGAGACTTTTGACGGTGAAAAAGCTTACAGCACCTGGTATTCCCAGGCGGTCTCCCATCCAAGTACTAACCAGGCCCGACCCTGCTTAGCTTCCGAGATCGGACGAGATCGGGCGTTCTCAGGGTGGTATGGCCGTAAGCGAGAGAGCACTTTCAATAAGGGCTCTTTATAGTGTACGATGTAGATGACTCCGTTTCTTTTCTTTTTTTATTTGATTTATTTTAAAGTCACTCATTCGCGTCTCAGTTTGCTGTTGGGTGGAGAGAACAACCGCTTCATCCATATCAAACTTTCTGTCTCACCACCTGCAACCCACACGCGCCTCTCCACCTCTTGGGATTACTAACACTTAATGACATCTTACTCTGCTTAATTTGACAAAATATTTAAACAGGCACGTTGCACGCTGCATCTTAGCTTCTTGCTTTATTTTCATGCCACATCAATAAAACACTTGACATAAGACAGAAGATTGCTGCGAGAGAAAGTAAGGTGTCTTTGAACAGGCTATTACCACTTCATCCACAAATACTTTTCTTGCTTCAATTATTACTTCGTTAAAAACAATTCAGAGCAACAATTTAAATGCCGCAACAACTACAAGAGCCACATGTCTGCTCTCTTCTTCTTTGTTCAGGAGTTGGACGCATTACCGCCACCAGCTGAACTGGAGAGAGGGGCCGGCTTCCAACGCGAGCGAGTGAGAGAGCGCGTGAGTGCGTGCGCTCTCTCTCTCTCTCTCTCTCTCTCTCTCTGCGTTTACAGCATTTGCTAGACGAGTCTATCAAAGGGGATTTTACACAAGTGCTTGAATTGGAAACTTCAGAACATATCTAGAAATAAAGAACACTGTACACAATCTGAACAAACCTGCAACATCCAATTGTTTGTTGGAGCATCTAAGACGCTCATGTTATAAGTGCAAATGCTACTACTACGACTGTTACGGACAGGAATCATAGTAGTAGTAGTAGCAGTAGTAAGAAAAATAATTAAAAATAATAACGAAATACACGAATAAAAGAATAATCACGAGATTGGTATCATCAAGAAATGTGACTATGATATCTGCTACGTGAAGTCCGTCCATTCTAGAAACATACACCCTCCGAAATAAATAACTTTATGTAAAAAAAAGTTTCTTAATAAGAAAATAGAATAATAATTGTAGTTTAAAGGAATATGCGAGTGATTGTTTGAATGAATGAATGAATGAATGAATGAATGAATGAATGAATGAATGAATGAAGTGCAAAATAAATAAGGTAGGGATAATTCTGTGATTTGAGCATGAATTTGTGTCGAGGTGATTGATTGCTTGTTGATTTTGTCACATGTGTCTCTGTGTGTGATCTCTGTGTAGTAATAAATGAATGCAAGTTGAAGGTGTTTTTGAGTTTGAAAAGTTGCAGTAGAGACTTTTGACGGTGAAAAAGCTTACAGCACCTGGTATTCCCAGGCGGTCTCCCATCCAAGTACTAACCAGGCCCGACCCTGCTTAGCTTCCGAGATCGGACGAGATCGGGCGTTCTCAGGGTGGTATGGCCGTAAGCGAGAAAGCAGTTTCAATAAGGGCTCTTTATAGTGTACGATGTAGATGACTCCGTTTCTTTTCTTTTTTTATTTGATTTATTTTAAAGTCACTCATTCGCGTCTCAGTTTGCTGTTGGGTGGAGAGAACAACCGCTTCATCCATATCAAACTTTCTGTCTCACCACCTGCAACCCACACGCGCCTCTCCACCTCTTGGGATTACTAACACTTAATGACATCTTACTCTGCTTAATTTGACAAAATATTTAAACAGGCACGTTGCACGCTGCATCTCAGCTTCTTGCTTTATTTTCATGCCACATCAATAAAACACTTGACATAAGACAGAAGATTGCTGCGAGAGAAAGTAAGGTGTTTTTGAACAGGCTATTACCACTTCATCCACAAATACTTTTCTTGCTTCAATTATTACTTCGTTAAAAACAATTCAGAGCAACAATTTAAATGCCGCAACAACTACAAGAGCCACATGTCTGCTCTCTTCTTCTTTGTTCAGGAGTTGGACGCATTACCGCCACCAGCTGAACTGGAGAGAGGGGCCGGCTTCCAACGCGAGCGAGTGAGAGAGCGCGTGAGTGCGTGCGCTCTCTCTCTCTCTCTCTCTCTCTCTCTCTCTCTGCGTTTACAGCATTTGCTAGACGAGTCTATCAAAGGGGATTTTACACAAGTGCTTGAATTGGAAACTTCAGAACATATCTAGAAATAAAGAACACTGTACACAATCTGAACAAACCTGCAACATCCAATTGTTTGTTGGAGCATCTAAGACGCTCATGTTATAAGTGCAAATGCTACTACTACGACTGTTACGGACAGGAATCATAGTAGTAGTAGTAGCAGTAGTAAGAAAAATAATTAAAAATAATAACGAAATACACGAATAAAAGAATAATCACGAGATTGGTATCATCAAGGAATGTGACTATGATATCTGCTACGTGAAGTCCGTCCATTCTAGAAACATACACCCTCCGAAATAAATAACTTTATGTAAAAAAAAGTTTCTTAATAAGAAAATAGAATAATAATTGTAGTTTAAAGGAATATGCGAGTGATTGTTTGAATGAATAAATGAATGAATGAATGAATGAATGAATGAATGAATGAATGAATGAAGTGCAAAATAAATAAGGTAGGGATAATTCTGTGATTTGAGCATGAATTTGTGTCGAGGTGATTGATTGCTTGTTGATTTTGTCACATGTGTCTCTGTGTGTGATCTCTGTGTAGTAATAAATGAATGCAAGTTGAAGGTGTTTTTGAGTTTGAAAAGTTGCAGTAGAGACTTTTGACGGTGAAAAAGCTTACAGCACCTGGTATTCCCAGGCGGTCTCCCATCCAAGTACTAACCAGGCCCGACCCTGCTTAGCTTCCGAGATCGGACGAGATCGGGCGTTCTCAGGGTGGTATGGCCGTAAGCGAGAGAGCACTTTCAATAAGGGCTCTTTATAGTGTACGATGTAGATGACTCCGTTTCTTTTCTTTTTTTATTTGATTTATTTTAAAGTCACTCATTCGCGTCTCAGTTTGCTGTTGGGTGGAGAGAACAACCGCTTCATCCATATCAAACTTTCTGTCTCACCACCTGCAACCCACACGCGCCTCTCCACCTCTTGGGATTACTAACACTTAATGACATCTTACTCTGCTTAATTTGACAAAATATTTAAACAGGCACGTTGCACGCTGCATCTTAGCTTCTTGCTTTATTTTCATGCCACATCAATAAAACACTTGACATACAGCAGATTGCTGCGAGAGAAAGTAAGGTGTCTTTGAACAGGCTATTACCACTTCATCCACATATACTTTTCTTGCTTCAATTATTACTTCGTTAAAAACAATTCAGAGCAACAATTTAAATGCCGCAACAACTACAAGAGCCACATGTCTGCTCTCTTCTTCTTTGTTCAGGAGTTGGACGCATTACCGCCACCAGCTGAACTGGAGAGAGGGGCCGGCTTCCAACGCGAGCCAGTGAGAGAGCGCGTGAGTGCGTGCGCTCTCTCTCTCTCTCTCTCTCTCTCTCTCTGCGTTTACGGCATTTGCTAGACGAGTCTATCAAAGGGGATTTTACACAAGTGCTTGAATTGGAAACTTCAGAACATATCTAGAAATAAAGAACACTGTACACAATCTGAACAAACCTGCAACATCCAATTGTTTGTTGGAGCATCTAAGACGCTCATGTGATAAGTGCAAATGCTACTACTACGACTGTTACGGACAGGAATCATAGTAGTAGTAGTAGCAGTAGTAAGAAAAATAATTAAAAATAATAACGAAATACACGAATAAAAGAATAATCACGAGATTGGTATCATCAAGAAATGTGACTATGATATCTGCTACGTGAAGTCCGTCCATTCTAGAAACATACAGCCTCCGAAATAAATAACTTTATGTAAAAAAAAGTTTCTAAATTAGAAAATAGAATAATAATTGTAGTTTAAAGGAATATGCGAGTGATTGTTTGAATGAATGAATGAATGAATGAATGAATGAATGAATGAATGAATGAATGAAGTGGAAAATAAATAAGGTAGGGATAATTCTGTGATTTGAGCATGAATTTGTGTCGAGGTGATTGATTGCTTGTTGATTTTGTCACATGTGTCTCTGTGTGTGATCTCTGTGTAGTAATAAATGAATGCAAGTTGAAGGTGTTTTTGAGTTTGAAAAGTTGCAGTAGAGACTTTTGACGGTGAAAAAGCTTACAGCACCTGGTATTCCCAGGCGGTCTCCCATCCAAGTACTAACCAGGCCCGACCCTGCTTAGCTTCCGAGATCGGACGAGATCGGGCGTTCTCAGGGTGGTATGGCCGTAAGCGAGAAAGCAGTTTCAATAAGGTCTCTTTATAGTGTACGATGTAGATGACTCCGTTTCTTTTCTTTTCTTTTTTTCTTTTATTTATTTTAAAGTCACTCATTCGCGTCTCAGTTTGCTGTTGGGTGGAGAGAACAACCGCTTCATCCATATCAAACTTTCTGTCTCACCACCTGCAACCCACACGCGCCTCTCCACCTCTTGGGATTACTAACACTTAATGACATCTTACTCTGCTTAATTTGACAAAATATTTAAACAGGCACGTTGCACGCTGCATCTCAGCTTCTTGCTTTATTTTCATGCCACATCAATAAAACACTTGACATAAGACAGAAGATTGCTGCGAGAGAAAGTAAGGTGTTTTTGAACAGGCTATTACCACTTCATCCACAAATACTTTTCTTGCTTCAATTATTACTTCGTTAAAAACAATTCAGAGCAACAATTTAAATGCCGCAACAACTACAAGAGCCACATGTCTGCTCTCTTCTTCTTTGTTCAGGAGTTGGACGCATTACCGCCACCAGCTGAACTGGAGAGAGGGGCCGGCTTCCAACGCGAGCGAGTGAGAGAGCGCGTGAGTGCGTGCGCTCTCTCTCTCTCTCTCTCTCTCTCTCTCTCTCTCTCTGCGTTTACAGCATTTGCTAGACGAGTCTATCAAAGGGGATTTTACACAAGTGCTTGAATTGGAAACTTCAGAACATATCTAGAAATAAAGAACACTGTACACAATCTGAACAAACCTGCAACATCCAATTGTTTGTTGGAGCATCTAAGACGCTCATGTTATAAGTGCAAATGCTACTACTACGACTGTTACGGACAGGAATCATAGTAGTAGTAGTAGCAGTAGTAAGAAAAATAATTAAAAATAATAACGAAATACACGAATAAAAGAATAATCACGAGATTGGTATCATCAAGAAATGTGACTATGATATCTGCTACGTGAAGTCCGTCCATTCTAGAAACATACACCCTCCGAAATAAATAACTTTATGTAAAAAAAAGTTTCTTAATAAGAAAATAGAATAATAATTGTAGTTTAAAGGAATATGCGAGTGATTGTTTGAATGAATAAATGAATGAATGAATGAATGAATGAATGAATGAATGAATGAAGTGGAAAATAAATAAGGTAGGGATAATTCTGTGATTTGAGCATGAATTTGTGTCGAGGTGATTGATTGCTTGTTGATTTTGTCACATGTGTCTCTGTGTGTGATCTCTGTGTAGTAATAAATGAATGCAAGTTGAAGGTGTTTTTGAGTTTGAAAAGTTGCAGTAGAGACTTTTGACGGTGAAAAAGCTTACAGCACCTGGTATTCCCAGGCGGTCTCCCATCCAAGTACTAACCAGGCCCGACCCTGCTTAGCTTCCGAGATCGGACGAGATCGGGCGTTCTCAGGGTGGTATGGCCGTAAGCGAGAGAGCACTTTCAATAAGGGCTCTTTATAGTGTACGATGTAGATGACTCCGTTTCTTTTCTTTTTTTATTTGATTTATTTTAAAGTCACTCATTCGCGTCTCAGTTTGCTGTTGGGTGGAGAGAACAACCGCTTCATCCATATCAAACTTTCTGTCTCACCACCTGCAACCCACACGCGCCTCTCCACCTCTTGGGATTACTAACACTTAATGACATCTTACTCTGCTTAATTTGACAAAATATTTAAACAGGCACGTTGCACGCTGCATCTTAGCTTCTTGCTTTATTTTCATGCCACATCAATAAAACACTTGACATACAGCAGATTGCTGCGAGAGAAAGTAAGGTGTCTTTGAACAGGCTATTACCACTTCATCCACATATACTTTTCTTGCTTCAATTATTACTTCGTTAAAAACAATTCAGAGCAACAATTTAAATGCCGCAACAACTACAAGAGCCACATGTCTGCTCTCTTCTTCTTTGTTCAGGAGTTGGACGCATTACCGCCACCAGCTGAACTGGAGAGAGGGGCCGGCTTCCAACGCGAGCCAGTGAGAGAGCGCGTGAGTGCGTGCGCTCTCTCTCTCTCTCTCTCTCTCTCTCTGCGTTTACGGCATTTGCTAGACGAGTCTATCAAAGGGGATTTTACACAAGTGCTTGAATTGGAAACTTCAGAACATATCTAGAAATAAAGAACACTGTACACAATCTGAACAAACCTGCAACATCCAATTGTTTGTTGGAGCATCTAAGACGCTCATGTGATAAGTGCAAATGCTACTACTACGACTGTTACGGACAGGAATCATAGTAGTAGTAGTAGCAGTAGTAAGAAAAATAATTAAAAATAATAACGAAATACACGAATAAAAGAATAATCACGAGATTGGTATCATCAAGAAATGTGACTATGATATCTGCTACGTGAAGTCCGTCCATTCTAGAAACATACAGCCTCCGAAATAAATAACTTTATGTAAAAAAAAGTTTCTAAATTAGAAAATAGAATAATAATTGTAGTTTAAAGGAATATGCGAGTGACTGTTTGAATGAATGAATGAATGAATGAATGAATGAATGAATGAATGAATGAATGAAGTGGAAAATAAATAAGGTAGGGATAATTCTGTGATTTGAGCATGAATTTGTGTCGAGGTGATTGATTGCTTGTTGATTTTGTCACATGTGTCTCTGTGTGTGATCTCTGTGTAGTAATAAATGAATGCAAGTTGAAGGTGTTTTTGAGTTTGAAAAGTTGCAGTAGAGACTTTTGACGGTGAAAAAGCTTACAGCACCTGGTATTCCCAGGCGGTCTCCCATCCAAGTACTAACCAGGCCCGACCCTGCTTAGCTTCCGAGATCGGACGAGATCGGGCGTTCTCAGGGTGGTATGGCCGTAAGCGAGAGAGCACTTTCAATAAGGGCTCTTTATAGTGTACGATGTAGATGACTCCGTTTCTTTTCTTTTTTTATTTGATTTATTTTAAAGTCACTCATTCGCGTCTCAGTTTGCTGTTGGGTGGAGAGAACAACCGCTTCATCCATATCAAACTTTCTGTCTCACCACCTGCAACCCACACGCGCCTCTCCACCTCTTGGGATTACTAACACTTAATGACATCTTACTCTGCTTAATTTGACAAAATATTTAAACAGGCACGTTGCACGCTGCATCTTAGCTTCTTGCTTTATTTTCATGCCACATCAATAAAACACTTGACATACAGCAGATTGCTGCGAGAGAAAGTAAGGTGTCTTTGAACAGGCTATTACCACTTCATCCACATATACTTTTCTTGCTTCAATTATTACTTCGTTAAAAACAATTCAGAGCAACAATTTAAATGCCGCAACAACTACAAGAGCCACATGTCTGCTCTCTTCTTCTTTGTTCAGGAGTTGGACGCATTACCGCCACCAGCTGAACTGGAGAGAGGGGCCGGCTTCCAACGCGAGCGAGTGAGAGAGCGCGTGAGTGCGTGCGCTCTCTCTGTCTCTCTCTCTCTCTCTCTCTCTCTCTCTCTCTCTCTCTCTCTCTCTCTCTCTCTCTCTGCGTTTACAGCATTTGCTAGACGAGTCTATCAAAGGGGATTTTACACAAGTGCTTGAATTGGAAACTTCAGAACATATCTAGAAATAAAGAACACTGTACACAATCTGAACAAACCTGCAACATCCAATTGTTTGTTGGAGCATCTAAGACGCTCATGTGATAAGTGCAAATGCTACTACTACGACTGTTACGGACAGGAATCATAGTAGTAGTAGTAGCAGTAGTAAGAAAAATAATTAAAAATAATAACGAAATACACGAATAAAAGAATAATCACGAGATTGGTATCATCAAGAAATGTGACTATGATATCTGCTACGTGAAGTCCGTCCATTCTAGAAACATACAGCCTCCGAAATAAATAACTTTATGTAAAAAAAAGTTTCTAAATTAGAAAATAGAATAATAATTGTAGTTTAAAGGAATATGCGAGTGACTGTTTGAATGAATGAATGAATGAATGAATGAATGAATGAATGAATGAATGTAAGAATGAAGTGGAAAATAAATAAGGTAGGGATAATTCAGTGATTTGAGCATGAATTTGTGTCGAGGTGATTGATTGCTTGTTGATTTTGTCACATGTGTCTCTGTGTGTGATCTCTGTGTAGTAATAAATGAATGCAAGTTGAAGGTGTTTTTGAGTTTGAAAAGTTGCAGTAGAGACTTTTGACGGTGAAAAAGCTTACAGCACCTGGTATTCCCAGGCGGTCTCCCATCCAAGTACTAACCAGGCCCGACCCTGCTTAGCTTCCGAGATCGGACGAGATCGGGCGTTCTCAGGGTGGTATGGCCGTAAGCGAGAAAGCAGTTTCAATAAGGTCTCTTTATAGTGTACGATGTAGATGACTCCGTTTCTTTTCTTTTCT